>NC_056737.1:1748379522-1748519522 GCF_019279795.1 Protopterus annectens | reverse complement strand
TTTGTTACCAAACATTGGTTTAAAAGAGAAATGCAGATATCCTCAGCACTAAGTCAACTATACAACCTAAACATCAGACATAAAGCTTATTTATCCATGAATCCAAAAGATACAACACAAGGATATGGCACAGCTATCATCACTTGCACAGGGTGTTGTGTAGGGGGGGGGGCAGGAAGCCTATGCTGACACAAAAGGATGGTGAGTGTAAGTGAGTAAGAAAGAGAAGCAGGTAGACATTTGGATAAACCAACAAATGACCAGTGAGACAAAATGAGTTTTAAGCTGCATGGCTGAACCATGTAACTGTTGGATGTGTGTCTGTAAGGATCCTCCAGGTGAAACTGGTGTGTGAGTGTCTACATGAACACAGCCAAGCTCTATGCTAGCTCTGCTTCATGGTATGTCATATAGGTGTGAGGGGTGCATGGTAGAGGTGGCAGTTCATTGTTGTCATCCCCGACAATGAGAACTGGCTCTGACAGGAGTTGCACTGGCACATCCATGCCCATGGTCAGATGCTCTGCTGCTACCTGAACATGACTGATGTCTGCTGGATGAGCTCCCATCATGAGGACACCCAGGACAATGACCTCATGGCCTGCCATGTCTCGGTGTAGACAGCTTACCCACTGATGGAACAACGGAGGTACTGTCACTATGGGAGCATGATCGGCCACAACCATGTTGGCTAATAGCAGATGATGTGGCTGATGTACACCCATGATGATGCCATCCCCCTCCCAGCAGATGTTCCATCACAGACACCACTCATTCCATTCCTTGCTCCAATGTGTCATTCATCCAGTCCATTGAATTAGTAACACTGTAGAGGCAGTCACACATGTCAACTCATGCCACACCTACAACCCTAAGCATTTCTCTGGAGCACCTGTGGGAACATGTCTGTACCTCCATGATGGTTCTAAATATATGTTGTGTGGCACAGGAAGGTCGACTTGGATCAGGTGGATAATGGACAGCAGGCCTCCTCTGAGCACCCCTAGCAGCCCCCCTGTGTGGCACCTCACGCACACTTTAGCTATGGCCAGAGGTAACAGTCACTGAAGCCACAGTAATCTCACTTCCCTGATCAATTGTCTCACCCTCCACCTGCCCGAAATCTGAATGCTCACTGAATGGGTAGGTGTAGACCTACTGGCTATGTCCGATGGAATTTCAGGTGATAGCTGTATGTCAACCTCAGTGTCAGATTCAACCTCAGCAACCCCCAACTGTGCCTTTGTTTGGCTACCATCATCATCAGAGTCTGCTGATACTCTGACATCTGGTGGTAGGAGTCCCACACTTCCACTGTCAGGATTATCTGTGATAATAAGTAACAGACAAAGGAAAAATTAATATCTAATCTACCATACTCAAATATATACTAACAAAATAACAGTGCTGCCACTATTAGACAGTACAGCAATACACACAACAGTCTTAGGTTCATAGGTTCATACTAGGCTATCTGCCCTTGGGCATTTGCAAGTTTAGCCAGAGTGTGTTTGGCTATTGCCACCCATTGAATTGAGTTTACTGTGCCCTTTTTTAGGTTAGTATACTGTGCCTCTGTCTAGTAGTGACACAGAAGTAATCCCCAGGGTAAACCTACAATCTCCCATCCACTCGTCAAGATTCCTCTTGAAGAGAGACAGTGAGGGGCTCTGCCTAGCATGGACCAGGATTCTATTCTAGAGTCAAGGGAGCCTCTGGGTTATGAATCTGTCCCTCCAGCATGTCCTATTTATTTCTGTACTGAGGTTCAAGTCCATCGAGCATGTAGCTCTAAGGGATTTGGATTTTCTGAGGTGGAGCATGTCCATTAAGTCCTGGTTTGACATGGCTTTATACGTCAGGCATTGATCGCCTCTAAGTAGGCGGTATGCTACTGAGTAGAGCTGGAGTTTCTTTAACCAAGCAGCATATGGCATCTGTTTGAGTCCCTTTATCCTCTTTGTGAGGTACTTTTGGGGTTTTTCTAGTTCCTGCAGGTGTTGGGTAAGGTACATCCCAAATGGGGCATTGTATTCTATTATAGGCCTTATGAGGGATGAATAAAGGGGCAGTATGACCTCCCTTAATCTTGATGTGAATCCTTTCATGAGAAGGTGGGCTATATAGAAGTTTTTCTAACCACTTTGGCAATCTGGTTATCAAAGGAGAGATTACTATCTACTTGAGTCCCCAGGTCCCTAATTACTTCTTCCATACTTAATGGATTACCACCTAGGTGGTAATTTGTGGGTACTTTGTTTTTGCCAAAGGGTATAACTATACACTTTTTGGCGTTTAGCTTTAGGCCATGGCTCTGGCACCAATTATCCATCTCTGTGAGACCCTTTTGGAGGATATTTGTGTCAGCTGCAGAGTCAATTATGGTGCCCAATTTGCAGTCGTCTGTGAACTTGGTCAGCCACAGTCCTCCCGTGTTAGCCATGACCTCAGAAAATATATACCAAACAAGAGAGGTCCCAGGACTGAGCCTTGTGGGACACCTCTTGTAACTGGTTTTGAGTCTGACATGGCTTCAGCAATTCTGACCATTTGGGTTCTGTCCTTGAGCCAGTTTGCAACCCATCTTATGACATAGGGATTTATATTTAAGCTGGAGAGCTTATCTATGATGCCTGAGTGGGGTATTGTGTCGAAGGCTTTTGGGAGGTCCAGGTAGGCTGTGTGGACTACCGTCCCTTCATTGATGGCCTTGTTGACTGATTCAAAGAAGTCGACCAGGTTCAAGAGGCAGGATCTGCCCTTAACAAAGCTGAATTGGGTAGGATCCAGTGTCTGTAGGTCCCCAATGTCTTTGTTTATGAGTTCCATGATGATCCTTTCCATAGCTTTGCAGACCAGGCTAGTCAGGCTTATGGGGCAATAGTTTCAAGGGTCCATAGAGGCACCACCTTTGTGGAGTGGGACCACTGTCGCTGTACGCCATTCTTTGGGTGCATAACCCGTGGTAAGGCTGAGATTGAACAGCAGCTTTACATGAGGGTTTAGATCTTCTTGGAGTTCATGTAGGACACAACCCGGGACACCGGCAGGTCCCATTGATGCTGTGTTTTTTGCTTTGGAGAGGGCAGCTTTCACCTGAGCATCTGAGATGTTAGGGAGGCTGCACTCTGCTGGGATAGTTATTTGCTCTTTTGGGGGGGGGGGGGATTTGCACTGAATCTGTCTGCCAGGATGTTGGCAATGTCTGTGGGTTCAGTGTATTTTTTGTCATTTTGGATCAACTCTGAGAATATGTGGGAGTTTCCACCCAGGTTCCTAACATAACTAAAGAAAGCTTTGTGATTTTCTTTAGAGTCCTGTGCAATTTTTTTCTTGAAGCTGACCTTGGTGGATTTTATGCGGGATTGTAGATTTTTGCTAGTACTGATCAGAGATGTCTTCCCTTTTAGGGATTTTGCTCTATCATGTAGTAGCTTCCTCCTTCTGTTGTACAGCTTATTTATGGCTGGGGTCCACCAGATTGGATGCCTGCCTTTGGACAATTGGGTCTTGGTTTTGTTTGGAATAGCATGATCCATGCATTCCTGGAGGTGTCCATAGAATGCATTTACAAAGGATTCTGCAGTTTGGGCCGTAGTTTCCGCTGGTCCATGGGCCTTGAAGGATTCCACCTCTGTTTTGAGAAGTGTGAAGTTCGCTTTTGTGAAGTTTTTCAATGTGGTTTTCTGGGTTGGGGGTGGGGTCGGGATGTGGATATCCAGTGAGATTAATTTATGGTCAGATCTTACCAGTGAGGGTTATACCTCTGGTATGGAGCATACAGTCCCCATGTTGGTGATGACCAGATCCAGTATGTTTTCTCCTCTTGTGGGAGTAGTGACTAGTTGTTCCATAGCATCTGAGTTTATAAATTCTAGGAACCTTTGGGCTAGGGGGTTGGGGCTTGAGTAGTGCTCCCAGTCTATGTTTGGGTAGTTGAAGTCACCCAATATAATGGTGTTTGGAGAGATCTTCATATTCTTCAGTGATCTCAGGAAAGCCGAGTGGGATTCCTGTTTTTGAGAGGGTGGTCTGTAACATGCTACAAACTGAAAGGCAGTTTTACCCACTGTTAGTTGCACATGAATGGTCTCCGATTCCTCATGCAATGCCACTAACCTGGAGGTGTGGGTATCTTTGATGAATATGGATACTCACCATCCTTTTATGGTTCAGTCCAAGTTTTGGGGCCGAAAAGCATGATATGAGGTATAACCTGGTAGTGCTGGGGTGCTCTCTGGAGCCTTGAACCAGGTTTCTGTCACTGCACAAATATCGATGGTCTCCATACTGAGGAGGGCTTCAAGTGAGTGCATCTTGAGGTTTAGACTTCTGGCATTGAGCAGCATTACCCTTAGTTTATTATTCATTGTGTTGTCTATGGAGGGGGGTTTGTCTTTTGAGCCTTGCCTAAAAAAGGCACTATGGGGGTGGCAAGAGCCTTTGCCAATATCTGAAAGCCCAGGGATGACAGGTGCAAGCCGTCCCTTGCGAAGCAACGTGGCTTGTCGAGCATGTCTTCCCAGGCTGACCGACACTGGATCCCCTTTGAATGACACAAAAATGTTAGCCAATTGTTAAAATTGATCATTTTGTCTTTATGCTGTGGTATCATTCTGGGTGAGGATAAGATGCTGCTCAAGGTCAGGGTCATACCAGCCTGGGCTACAAGATCAGAGAGCTCCTCTATGTCTCTTTTCATGTAGTCCAGGGAGGTACATCTCAGGTCATTCACACCAGCATGGACAATGACTGAGTCATATTTGTACTTGCTTTGGAATGACCTGAGTGCTTGTGTTATGTGGCAGATCCTAGCACCTGACAGGCAGCTCACTGTAATCTTCTCTTTGTTCAGTCTGGTGAGTGGGACATCAATGTGTCTGACTACAGAGTCACCTATTACAAGTGTATCAGGTGTGTTATTTAGCCTTCAGGGCTGTGACTGTTTGACACACTGACTTTGTGAGCTATGTGTTGCATGTGTTTTGTTTTGGGGTAGCGTTTGCTTGGATGTCTGCTTTGGAGGTCTCTGCTGCTTAGGCAGATTTTTATTTAGAGCCTCTGAGCATGTTTTTGTGTGTTTATCTGTTTGGTTTGCTGTTGTGGTAGAACTATGTGAGACTGGATTTGTGGTGTGCGAGGTTACCTTCTCCTCCTGTCTGGTTGCACCAGTTCTGAGTTGAGAGAGCTCAGCCTCCAGTTTGGCTATACGGTTGCATCTCTCAAATATATTTGAACTTGTTGGAAGGAGGAGAGGGTTGTCTGTGTACATGAGCCAGTTGTAACATTGCCTCAAGATTCCCAGATTCACCAGGTGGACTGGAGAGGAAGCCATCAACTGACCTTTGGACATGCTAGAATAGTATATGGAACTTCTTTATCACTGAATCAGAAGGACCAACAGGGGACTAGGTGCTAGAAGGGAGTATAGGGGAGTGTAGTGCTTTTAGTTTACTAGTGCTAACTTGTAAAGTTGCTTATATGAGCAAGTGCAGGGCCTTAGATTGAGAATAGGGTGTTTAGTTTGAGAGATAGAGCAGTTCTAAGGGAAAAAGTGAAGAGTAGACTTTATGGAGCCGGGAATGGTTTGCACCCGATTAAGCGGCACTGCCCAATGCTGCGCTATGTGCACAATCACGCAAAGCTGTGCCAAAGTGGCTTTTTATACAGGGGACTAGAAAGAGCTAGAAATTAGCCCAAAAAAGTCAATAAACTACCAGATTTTGTGCTGAGATCACTCCTCCAGGGACAGATAGGCTGCTCAAAGCTCCCCACTCCCACTGGTGAACAAAGAAGCTTCCTTCTATCCAAGTAAGGAAATGGGCAACACAGGAACTATACTAAAGTCCGGAATACAGCAATGCCTGTATTAAGGACTATTCTAGGTAGGGAAAGGTGGGAAATAAGGATTTATTTTTCTTTTTTTGTTTTTTAAGAGACAAACAGCAGAAAATTCACAGTAATAACTTAACACAGGCTAGCGCACTTTAGTCAGCAGCCTCAACAGATAAAATGCAACAAAGGACAAACTTTAAAGTGCAATTTGAAAAAAAACAGTAAAACAAGCTTAAAACAGGTAAAACAGCAGATATAACTCACTTTTCGGTGAGAACGTATATTTGCAAAGGTAGTAACAATAAATTATACTTAAATCAGTTTAGTAGATGCTCTTTTTCGCCTCTTTGCTGCGAGCACCACTCTGCAGGACCACAAGGAGCTTTAGCTGAGTAGTAACAAGCAAAAAAACGTGCCAAAGTGGGTTTTTATACAGGGGACTAGAAAGAGCTAGAAATTAGCCCAAAATGGCCAATAAACTACAAGATTCTGTGCTGAGATCACTCCTCCAGGGACAGATAGGCTGCTCAAAGCTCCCCACTACCACTGGTGAACAAAGAAGCTTCTTTCTATCCAAGTAAGGAAATGGGCAACACAGGAACTATACTAAAGTCCAGAATACAGCAATGCCTGTATTAAGGACTATTCTAGGTAGGGAAAGGTGGGAAACAAGGATATTTTTTGGGGGGTTTTTTTTTGTTTTTTTAAGAGACAAACATCAGAAAACTTCACATCACATCACAAACATCACAAACTAAAAGCATCAACAATAACCTAAGTTTCAGCATAGTGAAGGGTGTTCTTTGAGGACTGAGACACCTGGATGGCATAGTGCTAGGTATCCTAAAAGACAACAGAAGACTAATACACATATGTATCACATAACTACAAAACAACTGTTCCCAGATAAAACAAAAAAGGTAGCATCTCAGTATTACCCACTGGAGAAACATAAAACAGTCTAGACATTTGAAATACAAACAACAGGCTGGATGAAAAACAGGAGAGTGACAATAGCAACATATCCTTGTTTGTACAGTAAGAGAAATGCAACTTTCCCCCCTCAGAAAAGACCAGGCAAATAACACATTGTGCTAACAAACCATCTTTGTAAAATTAAAGTGCTATCAAATGAACTGTTTCTTTGAAACATCTTTACAGATTTATTACAGAACATTCCATGTTAAGGTACTGCCAATCATGTATACCCATGAAATGCCTTGACAAACATTCCCATTGCATCAGTACACTTCTAAATAATGCATACAGATAAAAATGCAAAAGCCTTTGCTTCAGATTTTTCTTAATTACATTCCTGTATATGCAGTATGCAGCTGACAAAATGCAAGCATAACTTCTCAAGTTTGTTAATCATTTGTACGAATATATCCTAAGGTAATAGCCTCTGTTATGTGTTTTCCACATAATCAAGTCTCCTCACCTTCAGTTTTCCTAGCTACATGGTTGTCTTTTTATATGGTGTAGATTCAGGGCTTTTAGCATGGTGAAGGTGCAAATCAGGTGTGAACTGATTAGAATTGCTGAATCCCAAATACTTGGCTTTGTATATCATACGTAAACATAGTGCAGATACCGCCTCATTGTTTGGTTTTAATGGATTGCAACTGTGAACGATTACATGTTGGGAGAAGGAAAACACAACAGCTCTGCAGGCTGCCTTACATCCAGTGGGTGTGTCAGGGTAGACTTACAAAGTGTTAGATGTAAGGTTGGAAATGAAAGTAAGCAGCACACAATTCACAGGTTCTATTCATTAACATCCAACCTCCCTTTCATTTGTTGGGAACTACATATGAAATTATTGCCATTTAGTATCATCACACACTTTAAAGCAAATGATATAGAATGGTTTACAGACTGCATATCTCAGATTACTGGTCAGAGAAGAGAGAATGATCAACAAGCACAGACAGGTACGACAGAGCTGTATATTTTCAAGTAATAGTTAGAAATGGGTTGCGTGATCACTTAGTGCATTACATCCAAAAATAATAAATATACAAATAACAGTTGTATAGTTTCATATTACTGTAGATGATGTTGTCAGTTCCTTGCTGCAAAGCTGTTCCTGTGGAAAAGAGGAATAAGGCACCTTTCCCATGTTCTAAAGATTCATTGGAATGAGAGCTCAAATCCATACCTATGTAGAAATATCTTTTTTTTTTAATATCAAAACTTGGAAACTGCATCAGTTAACCAGCATGTGGTCGACTTGCAGTTTCCAAGTCAGCAGAATGTCGACCCAAAATTGATCGACTACACTACAGCAAACGGGTAGTGTAGGTCGATAATTTGGGGTCAACATTGTGCTGGGACATCGCACTTCAGTGAGGAATAGGGAATTAGCAAGAAAAGACTTCCCTGCACGGAGGAAGTTGCACGGCAAAAAAATGTAGTACAAATTGATAAAAAATAGCCAGCAACAAGTAGGCTGTGAGTAATAGTATAATTTATTAGTAATATGACTTCATCAAACAGAACGGTTTTGGCCTGAGATTAACCTAGCCTTCTTCAGTGTTATAAAAAACAAAAACAGATACAAGAAGCCTTATATAATGAAAAATTAATGAAAAAATAAACATGATTGGCTGACATAAATGCATCATAAATATTCATCATAAATATTCATTAAGCCCTGGATTGAAAAGAGCACCAAGTTTAGTTATCCATTTCTTTTCTTTTGTATTAAGTCTATTATAACATCCAGATTTGTGAGTGCGATCCCCTATAAGCTTATCAATGATGATAAAATGAAATTTTGCTGTCTGATGTTTAAGTGTGTGTTTGTAAAGAGCATAAGTTATTCTTTTACATCTAATGTCACTTAGATGCTCTGACATACGTAGCTTAAATGGTCGTGATGTCTGGCCAATATAAAATGACTGGCAGCTACAACATGCCATACAAATGGCCCAATCTGTATTACAGTTAGCAAAAAACCTAATGTCATAAACTGTACTACTGTTTTTGCTAGTGAATTCTTTAGTTTTCAAAATATATTTGCAATTATTGCAATGGCCGCAAGGAAAACAGCCAATGAGTTTGTCACCCAATATAGTAATTTGATATAACTAGGGTAAAATGGAATCAGAATGGTGCTTATAGTGATTAAAGTGAGCCCCTATACTTTTTCCTTTTCTAAAGGAAAATGAACACACAGTAGGAATCAAGGTGTTTAATGCAGCATCCGCCTGTAATATATTCCAGTTGTCCCTGACAATATCCATAAACCTGTTGGTATTTCTACCATAAGTGGTAGTAAAACGTAATGTATTCAAAGACAATGGTTTATCTTTGTATGTCAACAGATCATGTCTAGTGAGACCCGATGCATAATTATGTGCCATTGTAACATAACCCAAACTGTAGCCCCTATTGATGAATCTATCATGTAAAATCTTGGCAATGATAATTAAAACTGTGATCTTCCGAACAGTTGCGTCTAATTCTAATGAATTGTGATTCGGGAATGTTCCTGGCAATGTGTTTTGGATGATAGTTGGAGGCATGGAGTAAGGTATTGTATTGTGGAAACTTCCTATATACCTCAGTGTTCAGGGTATTATCATCCTTTCTAGATATCAAAACATCCAGAAAGGTGATGCATTCCCTGTCATAGGTAATCGTGAAGTGAATTCCCCATTTATTATCATTAAGATATTCAATAAATTCTTTGAGATATTCAGTATCTGATCTCCACACCATCCAGCAGTCATCCAAATACCTCCGCCAGATGTCAATTTCTGGCAGAAACAAATTATGGGTATCATCATAAATCATGATCTCTTCAATATATGCCATGAATAAATCAGCATAGATGGGGGCAAAAGATGCCCCCATAGCAGTGCCCTGGATCTGTAAATAGCATTCCTTATCATAAAAAAACACATTTTTAGTAAGCACATGTTCGGTGAGATTAATCAAAAAGGTGTTAAAGCCAGGTTGGTATATATTTGATTTATACAACCAATATTCAATCACATCCAAGCCTGCCCAGTGAGGAATATTGGTGTACAATGAACTGACATCTAATGTGCATAACCAACAGTTTTCCTCAATTTGCATTTCATTGATAATGCTTCGAAACTGAGAGGTATCTTGGATCCTAGATATAACCCAAGAGAGCAAAGGTTTAAGATGTCTGGTCAAAAATTCAGATAGGGGCTCACTTAGCGATCCAGTACCAAACACAATGGGCCTACCCAGTGGATGTAAAAAATCTTTATGTATCTTTAGCAAAAAATAGATATACTGTCTAACAGGATCAACCATAGTAAGATGTTTAAGAGTTTTTGGTGTTATAATACCATTGTCCAGTGCAAAATGTAAAAAACTATCAGTTTGCTGTTAAACATAAAGGTGGGGTCAAGTGGCATTTTGGTGTAATACCTGGCATTATCTAATTGATTGTGTGCCTTGATGTCATAATCAGTCCAATTCATCACAACCACTGCCTCACCTTTATCAGCATTAACAATCACCAGTTCCTTATTCTGCACGAGTTCTTTTAAGCAGGTTAGGTCAGACTCAGACATATTGTTAGGCATAGGTGGACATGTATTGGAAGCAAAATGTAAATCTTTAAGTACACTGCGTAAAAACAGATTTACAGAGGGATGCATTGGTGGTGTAAAAGAGGAGGCATGATATTTGAAATCATCCATGATCTGTTGTTCCGCCCCCTTGTCCTGAAAAAATAATTTGAGGTTAATCAATCAGCAAAATGAGAATAGATCTTGGGCAAAAGTGTCTTCAGGTAAAAAAAAACAGGTATAAAGGATAAACCTTTCTTAAGCAAGGAAATTTGTTCAGAGGTTAAAACAGTATTGGAAATGTTACATACGTTATTATTAACAACAGAATTTACTTGTTCTTTAGTACTTCAATAAGATTCTGTAGACTTGTAACTCTTTTTGTGTTTTCTACCCCCCTCCCCCGGTGTGGTCTAAAGGGGAAGTATAATTTTAGCGTTTCAGAGTTAGAGACTCCATGGTGTGCTGTGTTTCAGTGTCAGTACCAGATGATGTATCATAGTCAGTAGTGTCAGTCTGATTACCATGTCCTTTGAAAATGGAACGTGGACATTTACGTTTAGAGTTTGAATTGTTCTTACTATGCATATCCTGAAACCTTACATGTCTGGTGTATTTAAAGGGTTGTCCCCTCTCATAATCAGTTTGATCACGAGAACATTTTCTAAGTTTCCTTTCTTTGAGCTGAGCATCAAAATTCAATAAATCTGAGCTGAGTTTAGACAATAATGCAGGAAAAAATGTCTCATCCTGGTATTGATTACGATCTTCAATAAGTTGGATAACCCTAGTAGTTTCCTTAATAATAGCCCTGGTATAAAACTTAGATAAAGATTCAACAAACTTCATTGAACATTCTTGTTGAATGGATAACCATTCTGCTGTTAATATATCATCAGGCTCTGCTACTAGGGGTTGGATTTTTACCCTAAGACCCCTTGGACTCATGCCTTTAACCAAGTAAGCTTTAAATAATTTGAAGTGCCAAACAAAAGACCTAAGTGCTTTCATATTTTTGTTTAAGTCACAAAATAATTTCTCACAACACTGTTCAGGCTTCGTGGAGATAATATTTCCAGTAGAGTTGGAGATATCTCCAATTCCAAATGCTGCAAGATCATCCCTATCAGAGGATAGATTTAAAAATATTTTGTTTAAATCCATGATATCAAATGGATTGATCAAGCATTAATTATAGAATAACCACGCCCTGTATGGAAAAAATCAGTATATCAACAGTTTGACAATAATGGCAGCAATCCGTAAGTCATACGAAATTGGCCACGTCCAATACAGGACAATACAGGACAATAATGATATAACAAACCAATAATGATATAACAAACCAATAAAGTACAGATGTAATGTGAGGCACTACAAAATTATATATAAGCTGACAACAGCCTAATCACAAGTATATATATGCACAAATAAGGCAAATATATGATATCCAAGGAGTCAAAGAGAAAAAATATATAAAAAATATAAATAAAAACTGTATATATGTATGTATATATGACTAGCCAGCCCTGAACTAGATGATCAGCCAAAGAGTGGTAAATAAAATTTAACTAGTTTAAACCTTCAAAGAGGTCAGTGTTTTTTCACATAATATATATGGAAGACACATATACCAACCATAAAATGGCCTAAAACCAAAATGTGCTTGTGGATATCAATAAAGGGTATAAACAAAATCAATTGTTAATGCTTTACCTATATGTTCAAACAATAGTAATGATAACCTGACCTCAGTACTGATTATACATATATGTGGCATATTCAGGAGTAGAAAAATAATGCATAACAACTATAATAAGAAGAAAAAACTTGCAAAAACTATGCAAAAAACAACACAAAAAAGTCCATGGTTAAATAGAAAGTCCAAATTATTCCAGAAGGTCTTAAAGTGAGAAAACACTAGCATATATGCAAGGATCAAATATAAATATTAAAATATAACTAGTTGTTCAAACACATTGCCATATCATAATGTCCAATATTTTCAATTAAGCACAGAAACATGGAATAAAATCCACATGAAAATTGCCTGTAGTGAAAAAATGTGGATAGTGCTAATTGGTGTCCAGAAAAAATGTTCGTAGAATATACCCAGAACCATAGACTGAAAATGATTGTCCCAAGATAATTGTAACAATGTTGCAGAATTGAAAACCAAAGCATTCGTCGATTATAGTCCAAATGCACTGGTTCACTTCCTAATCCAAAATCTAGAGTTTTAATGAACTTACAGAGCACCCTTCCCCCTTATATTGAAAGCGACAATGTCCAATATTGATCAGGTAATAGTTCACTAACCACCAGAAGCATACGTAGCATAAAAATATTCCAAAATGGTTGTTGCAATAAAACACAACAGTCGTCGATGATAATCCCGTCAAAATCAGCCAGTTGGTGACTAGAAACTCACAAATGTGTGTCCCACAAGCTGTAGATGTCGTCGGGCACCCAAATTAACAAACCACGCAACAGAAATAATTCCTCAGTAGCGTAAAGAAAAAAAAAGTCACTCACGATAAATAACCTGGACCTTAGTAATACGTTGAATCACACTACAGTTCCTTAAAATATGATGATAGACGAAAAGAAGATAAAGAAATGTCCAAATTTAGAACTGATGCATGCCAGCCACATACAAAAAAATGAACACGTCCTCACAGCACACCATGGGTCTCCAGCAGGAAACAAAACATTGTGTAGCAAGAAAAGACTTCCCTGCACGGAAGAAGTTGCACAGCAAAAAAATGTAGTACAAATTGATAAAAAATAGCCAGCAACATGTAGGCTGTGAGTAACAGTATATTTTAATAGTAATATGACTTCATCAAACAGACCAGTTTCGGCCTGGGATTAACCTAGCCTTCTTCAGTGTTATAATAAACAAAAACAGATATAAGAAGCCTTATATAATGAAAAATTAATGAAAAAATAAACATGATTGGCTGACATAAATCCATCATAAATATTCATTATTCAATGGATAGAGAATTAGCCCATTTCCTCACTG
This sequence comes from Protopterus annectens, assembly GCF_019279795.1. NCBI lineage: Eukaryota > Metazoa > Chordata > Ceratodontiformes > Protopteridae > Protopterus > Protopterus annectens. The sequence goes on along the minus strand of NC_056737.1, from coordinate 1,748,506,106 downwards.
TAGTGTGATCTCGGAGTTGGTATATTTAATGTGCAGGGGGGGTAAGGGGGGGCAGGGCAGTGTAGCCCCCCCTGCAAAATAGTAGAATTAACGTACTGTTGACTGTAGAGTTCAATGGTACATTAATGTGCATAGCAGGAGGTGAGTGATGTCACTTCCTGCTATGTCGAATACATCAAACCATGGTGGTCAATGTATTCATTTTCACTTTAGTTTACTTTTTGGAACTTCAAATTCAGCATTTCAGGTCAGCATTTTAAATGGTTGACTGAAGCTTATTCAAAATTTCAATAGTAAACCAATATCATGTGTGAGCTAACATTTTCTGTCTTTATGTTATAGATTACTTTTCCTCATTTCAACTACTTGCCCCTTTTTTCATTATTTTTTTTACTTTTTTTTCTGTTTATTTATTTTTTGGGGGGGCAGTGTTTGCGCAGCTTAGCTCAATCACTGGAAATAGAAGAAAATAAATGTCAGATCTGGCTGTGCTTATCTTGTTTGCACAAAGCACAGCAGTGCACAAACTGGATAACTGCCCCACCCAGGAAGCTGACAGAGTGCCTGCAGACAGGACTTAGGCATCCAAAAATTATAACTGGATACATTCAATTAATTCTGTTGGACACTGTGCAAACCCATTAAGTGGTGTTGTGTGGCATTTAACTCAGAGACCTTAAGAATGGTTAGCACATTAGAGAAGGTCATGTAACTAGTACTCTGGCAGCAGGTGTAACTGTAGGGCTGGAGTAAATAAGGCCAGGATTCTAGTACAGGCTGTGCAACCATTTCTGTTACTGTTGTGACAGTGCAGTTTATAGCAATGAACTGAAAAATAGACAAGCACTCTTTCAACATTCTTGTGGCAACATGTATAAAGGAAAGACTGCCATACATGTGATCCTGGGTTTTAATACACTTTTACTGTTGTTCAACTTCCCATTATATTCACTCTCACTTATAACACTTCAGATAGTGGACCGGATATGAATTATATGTATGCGGTATGAGACACCATTATTGTGTTTTCAGATGTAAGACTGAGAGCATACTGTGTACTATAGTTCTGTAAGTATAATTCTGCAATCTGGACTTGCATGGCCTTCACAATTACCTAAGAAACATACACAACTGGATCTATATCCAATAACCTTGTCAGGCCGCATACATACATGTGCAACGCTCATACTGTCACCTTTATTTATATATGATTCCTGATTATGTATGACCAGCACTTCTTCTGTGGCAAAGATGGAAAATCAACCCTTTGAAAAAAAATGGTTTGTCCCTAATGCCGAGGTTTGAATCCCAGAATGTAAAAATCAATTTTCTAAGTGTGTAAATGTAAAAACAAATCTGTTAGGTCAATACATGTATGCCTTCAGTTCACAAACCTAACTCACCTAAGAGCTTCCTTCCAATTTCCAATATATATTTCCAGGCCACATCAGTAGACACCCATCAAGCTAAGGCCAAGTGATAGGTTTATCTTCCAATTGCAATTATTTAATTTCTCCCTGCTTGGCACTGCTGCTCTCTGCTTAACATCTTGCAAACACAATTGCCATTGTTGCTCAGGTTTGCGCACTACCAGTAAACATGATAACTGGAACTGGTGGGACAGCAACAGCCACCATTGCTCTAGTTCTGCTGTTAAACATGGATGGCATTATAGGGGAAGGTACCTGGTTTAGGGCACAGAAGTGGGATGTCCAGGAGTCTAGGATATTTATTGGTCTCCTGGTAAAGCACCATAACCAAAGGCTTATGCAGGGAGACTATTCTGGCTCCAAGTACAAGTCTGAGGTGTGCCAATGTTTGGCTCAGGCTTTTTACAGTGCCACTGGTATCCCATGCACTGGACAGCAATGTAGGCATCATTTTAATGACCTATACAGGAGAAAAAGTGATACTTTCAGCCATTGGTTGGAGGAATTTTAGACTGTGGACATCTCACAGCTCTGTTGGTATGACATTAAGAGAGTATTTGTAAGACTTAGAAAGGTAAATATAGGCAACACTGGTATGCATAATGCTCTTCTGTTCTTTTCTGTTCTTTCCCCAACTGAACTGAGTGTGAGTTCAATAGGCAAACTCATGCTGTTTGATTGGAGAGACTGAAGGAAGCACATGGTATGCATGCAGAAAAAGAGAAGTTTTATTTTAACATTAAAAGTTAAAGGTAGCTATTTTTGGAATTTTATAAAGTGGCATCAAATTGAGCATGCATAACCCAATTGTAAAAGCAAGTATATATGCATTAGTCTGTAGAACAACCCAGTTGTAAGAGTCCAATATTATACTGTAGTCAGAGATTGTGGGTTCAAACACCATTATTCACAGTAATATAGTACTGTTATTTCTGCAATTATATTTACATTAAATTAAAAACGCTATACTAGTGGCACAAATGCCCTGCTATAAACTGTAATCTGTATAACTGGATCATGTATATGTGCAATATATGCACATTTCAAGGATTACTTTCAACAATCTATAGTACAGTGTGTATGTATTAGGATGTATACTTAAATGTAATACTTCAGAGAAAAGAGTTAGATAATTGTATTAATGCATTGCATGCCACATATGATGGTACTAATTTTATCTCTTTTTTTTCTCTCACCCCACCCTTATCTCTCTTTTTTATTTTCTGTTATGTGTCATCAAAATGTATCCATGTCATCTATGTGTGCCATATCACTAAATGCTACTGAACACAGTGAGGTAGGCCAGCTCCAGTGGATCAGCCTGCCCCTGTTCCACTGGGCCCAGCACCAATACCCAGCACATCTGGGAACCAATCTGGCAGCACTGTCTCTCCTGTCCCTGCACTACCTGCACCATCAGGTAGCCCTGACCCAGAAGCTGGTGCACTCATATCCTCCAGGAGTAGTGGTAGAGGTGGTGATTTCATCACCCACAGTAAGTTGCCAAGGATGATGTGTAGGGTCATACGCTGCACAATTGGTGTATGTCTATGCTGTATGGAGAGGCTGTTCTCCCTCATGGTCCATAGGAGGAGGAGGAGATGTCAAGCATTCCAGCCACCAGCAGAGTAAGGTGACAAAGTTGACAGTCCAGTGGGTGAGGACTCATTTCTCACTGTCTCCAAGCTTGACGGGCATGAGCCTGCATTGTCCCCTCCCTCACCCCAATAATGGTGTTCCCCCAACTTTTTGTGTCCATCGCTGTCCCTTCCTTTTTCTTGTTTGTCTTGTATGTTTGCAATTTCTTCCTCTCCTATCGACATACCTATCCCAGACATAGCAATGTCCCTTACCCAGCAGTTCTGTCTTACTGAATTAAAAAATGGGCACCTGTCCCACAAAAAAAATTGTCCGAACATAGCTCTCCATTTCACACACACATGTCATTTTGCCACATTTGATTCAGTCCAATGGGCTATACAACATGATTGTGCTGTTGTCACCCACCCCTCTTTGTGGAGGTGACAGCCAAATTTAGTTAATATTCTGCACATACTTTCAGTTCCCACTGTTAAAGAAATGGGTAGCTATGTTTTGTTCCTACCTTCCACTTGCATATTCCTGTACAGCTTTCTCTTTGTTCTTCCCCATGCTTGCTCCCCATTTCCCCACTTTCCTGTCTACTCCATTTTAACACCTTTATTGTGGTCAAAAACAGAATCACACACAATACACATAAGTAGCAGAAACAACAATGGATTCCTTCACTTTTTGGGCTCTATAACTGCATGGATGTGTGGATTTCACACCAATGCACAGCAGCAGTGAGTTTTGGCACAATGCTGTCGTTATCTCCACACAATGCCGCTTAACCCCGTTGTGCTATGCCAACACACAGCAATACATGTACTGTAAAGAATTCATGTCATTGCATTATCATTGTTTATTTAAAAGTCTTTAAAAGTATTGTATAAACCTGTAAATAAACCCAGTATCATCTGAGGGCTCAAAAAGAAACATGTCAATGCATTTACACCTGCTGCCACAAAGTCAGTTAAGCAGCAAGTGAGTTTTACAGACTCAATACTAACTCTCAGACTTTAACAGTTTGGATCGCATTTGTACACTGCTTACCTCTGTGCAAACATGGAAAGTATTGAAAATATGTATCTCGCATGAGCAAACATTTTGCCAGTCACCACGCATACCTGCTGCTCAGCGTGCTATGGAAAAGTAAATATTATTATGTATTACTGCTGTTTACGGTCCATTTCCTGTATATGACATGAGATTTCATGTGGAAACATAACAAACCGAAGGCCCTATCTAACAATATGTCACATATTTACAATACAGTCATGTGTTGCCTTCCACCAAGTATGCAACCCTGCTGTCTCAGTACATATTTCACACATATATCACCTACACTACAGAAATTAATATCAAATGTTGTGTTATATGCAATACACATCAGTCTGGTAAGATACAGAACTAGAACTATTGACCAATAAGATTAAAAACCCTTATATGTAAGACTAGGGAAGGAATCAGCATGGACCTTATCCACAGAGACATATGTGACCTTTGATACATTTGACCCTACCTATTTTGATTTTGTCAAGGGTAGATCTTGCTTATTAAACCTGGTAGACTTCTATGATACTGACCTTAAAGACCAGGATGAGGGATAACAAGACATTCCACCTATGGATGGTGCAAAGGTACAGCAGTTAATGTTGTCACCCCACAACAAGAGGTTCTATGGTTCAGTTCTTGGCTGGAGTGCCTTCTGTGTGGAGTCTGCATGCCCTCCCTGCATTCGTGTGGGTTTCCTCTGGGTATTGTGGTTTTCTCCCATACTCCAAAGACATGTGTCTGGACAGTATTTCCTCAGGCATCTGTTGAAAATAGGCTCTGTCCTAGTCAGACTTTCCCAGTCAACAAATGAAAAATAAAATAAACAAATAAATAAATAAATAAACAAATAAAATAAATAAATGATGGGTTATTCAAGGTCTTTGACACTATTCCCCATTCAGGTATCATAGAGAAAATATCCATTTGATAATTAGCCCATACATTAATAGATGGATAACTAACTGGCTCACTGAAAGAACACATGCACACTCCCAAAGTTGGGGACTGCACCTTCACCACTAGACCACTTAACAGTGGAGTAACACAAAGGTCTGTGCTCAGACCTTAAATGTATGGAAACTATTTCTCTGAAGTCCAGGCAAAGGTAGATGACCTGTGGCTTTCCAAGTTTGCAGATGACTGTCAACTGGACACAGTCATATAGAGTCCCCCAATAATGTTAACATATTACAGAAGGGGATGACACAGACGATTGCTGCCTGAACCTTAAAGCAAAAAATGCCTAACTGTCCCCTTTGGCAGTGAAGTACCCCTGCTAATTATGATATACATAGCACCCCTCTAAGCTCAAACACAGCTTTGCAAGACTTGGGAACACATGATGACAGAAATCTATACCTCAATCACTATGTGTCCATAGTGGTGAGACACGTTCTACATGGCACACCCCATAAATAAGGCCATCAAATCCAAGACCTGGGAGGTCATAGCTCTGCTGTACTCCACCCTTGTCAGACCACTAACTGAGTACAATGCTCCCTTCTGTCTGTACCTCACCAGACACCTGCAGCAACTGGAGAAAACACAGAGGTTTGTGACTGGGTGAATCCAGCATCTCCAAAACATCACATACATGGAAAGACTGAAAGACCTGTCACTGTACTCAGTATCATGTAGGCTGCTGAGAGGTGACTTATGCCTGGCCTACAGAGTGGTTTCAAACCCTGCCCTAATGGAAATGCTGGATATCTGCAAATCAAATGGGACAAGAATAACTTGCTCCTGGGATCTCAACCTAGCATGTGACTTAACATGCTGGGGAGACAGATCTATCTCTCACTGATTGCTATTCCTCTGTAATAGGCTCCCACTGCATGTGAAACAGTGCTACTCAATGGCCCTAGCCAAGTGCAACCCTGACAACTGGATGGGAGATTGTCAATGAGGGTCTATATCAGAAGAGAGAATGCTTAAAACAGTGAAAGCTTTTCTGTCAAACTGAAAAAACATGAAAGCTGACAATCTTGAATGCACAGATCAGCAATTTTTTTCCCAGGGAAAAAAATTTGCTGATACAAAAAAATAAATAAAATGTGCAAAGAAAATAAAGTGGGGGCTTCGCCTCACACACTCCGATGTGGGGGGCTATGCCCCCCACACCCCCCAATTTAAATATACCAACTCCAATATCACACCACAGTGGAGAAAATGGCAAAGTCCAGAGAACAGCCCAACGATTTTTTTCCCTGGGAAAAAAAATCGCTGCTCCATGCCTTCGACATTGTCAGCTTTCATTGTTTTCAGTTTGACAGAAGAGCATTCGCTATTTAAGCATTCGCTCTTCTGATAAGTATGTGTAAATGAACCCCTGGAGTGGCTTATCATGTCCCTCATGGAGAGGGCCAGTCAGTGCTGATCATAAAATCACTCTGCTAACAATGACCATCTAACTATGCTCAATAAGGACACTTGTGGTTACACACAACTAAGTTTGTAAACACACTAGGGCAATTAGGCTAGTAATCTCCTATGAACCTATGAAGTTATGAACTTATGCAGACATTCCAACATCTTCTCTTCAACATGCCCTGCTGATGTCATCCACTATAAGTCGATCTGCAGTCTTATAAAAGTCAGACTTGAACTGTGGTACGTGCGTAAAGTCCTGAGCTGTCTGCGTACTTAGGTAGGGGGGTCTGTTCTCACTGTAGTCAACTGGATGTGTGTCTAGACAGAAGAGTAGAAGTGTGCATCTTACAGATACTGCTCCAATCCCATGGATTGACAGTATTTGATACTTGCACATGCCTACACATCCATTTCATACAGGCCTCCCAACATCTTCTCTCCAACATGCCCTGTTGATGTCATCCACTATAAGATGATCTGCATTCCTTTTAAAGTAAGACTTGTGACTTGATGCTTGAATAAATTACTGAGTTCTGTCATCTGCATACTTAGATAGGGGCTTTGTTCTGACTACAGCCAATTGTGTGTGTGCGTGCGTGTGCGTGTGTGTGTGTGTGTGTGTGTGTGTATGTGTGTGTGTGTGTGTGTGTGTGTGTGTGTGTGATGTGTGTGTCTAGACGGAAGAGCAGAAGTGTGTATCCTACAGTTACTGCTCCAATCCCATAGATTGATAGTATTTTGGTACTTGCACATGCCTACATGTCCATTTCATGCAGGCCTCCCAACATCTTCTCTTCAACATGCCTTGCTGATGTCATCCACTATAAGTTGACCAGCAGTCTTGCAAAAGCCAGACTTGTGTCATGGCACTTGTATAAAGTACTGAGTTCTATAATCTGTGTACTTAGGGATGTATGGATTCTGTTCTCACTGCAATCAACTGAGTGTGTGTGTGTGTGTGTGTGCGTGTGTGTGCGTGTGTGTGTGTGTGTGTGTGTGTGTGTGTGTGTGTGTGTGTGTGTGTGTCTGTGTGTGTCTGTGTGTGTGTGTGTGTGTGTGTGTCTAGACAGAACAGCAGAAATGTCTATCCTAAAGTTAATGCTTCAATCGCATGGACTGGCAGTACTTTGATAACTGTACATGCCTGCACATCCATTTCATGCAGGCCTCCCAACATCTTCTCTCCAGCCTACCCTGCTGATCTCATTGACTATAAATTGACATACAGTCTTCTAAAAGTCAAACTTGGGCCATGACACTTGCATAAAGTACTGAGTTCTGAAGTATGTGCACTTAGGTAGGGTTGTTGCTATCACTGCAGTCAAGTGTGTGTGTGTGTGTGTGTGTGTGTGTGTGTCTGTGTGTGTTTGTACTCTTACTTGGCATTACTGAGAGCTATTTACACCAGCATGTGGGACACTGTTATTGCAATATTCTCCTCAACAGACACTGCTGATGTCATCAACTATAAAGTGTTGTCTGAGACACCCCAGGTCAGACTTGACCTGCAGCTCTTGTCTTAAATACAGAGGTTTGTTGTCTGTGTACCTAGATAGGGAGGGATCCTATTATCATTGCAGTCAACTGGGTGTGTGTGGGTGTTTGTGTTTTTGCTTGACATTACAGACATTCTTTTACACCATCAGTGTGACACTGTTATTGCCATATTCTCCTCAACAGACACTGCTGATGTTATCAGCTATAGAGTGCTGTCTGAGACACTACAAGTCAGACTTGAACTGTGGTGCTTGCCTTAAATACAAAGGTCAGTAGTCTGTGTACTTAGGTAGTGGTTTTATTCTCACTGCAGTCATCTGTGTGTGTGTTTGTGCTCTTGCTTGACATTACAGAGAGCCTTTTTCTCCAGCATGTGGGATACTGTTATTACCATATTCTTCTCAACATACACTGCTAATATCAGCTATATCTAATTTGTGGATACACACTATTCCCACCAGGGCAAGATCAGAGACTGGCCTGGAGGCCAGTCAGAAGTCACCTCATCCTATAAAATGCAGATTACAGTGACATGGCTTTCAGTCTATCATGGTGTTTAGACCCCGTGATTTCTTGATGAGAAACCCCTGTGGTCTCTCCAGCTGCTGCATGTATCTGGTGAGGTACATGTAAAAGACAGCATTATACTCTATTAGTGTTCTGATAAGGTTCTAGTACAATGCTGTCATACAATCATAAGATCTGAATTTGATGGCATGCACAGCATAGGGTTCAATACCAGTGTGGACATTTGGTGGTCGAAGTTCAGATTGCTATCTACATATGTTCTCAGTGCTTGCATTACTGGGTTTAGCATAGCAGGAATGTTGTCATTGCTGTAATTAGCATGGGATTCCACTTTTCATTAGAACAAAATAAGAGCACGTTTCTGCATTTATTTTTAGATTGTATGGCTTTGTCACCAGTAATTTTTCTGTGTTACTTCCTTTTATAGTATATTATCATCATTAGTGGACTCAATGATTGCATACATTATGCAAGAATCAGCAAATTTGGTAAGCCAAAGGCCATATATCTTAGCCTGAACTGTGAAGAAATAGATTCCAAACAGTAAATGGCTAAGAACAGATCCTTGGGGTATAACAGTGCTGACAGCTCTACTGGTACAGGTTGATTCACCAGCTTTCACAGTATGCATTCTGTCGGTGAACTGGCTGGTTACCCATCTAGTGATGTAAGTATTAATTCCCAGCTGGGAGTGTTTCTCAATGATACCTGCATGGAGGGTTGTGACAAAACCTTAGGCCATATCAAGATAAGCAGTATTCACTGTCTTGCCTTCATCTAGACCTATCCAACAGAATAAATGCACTGTGACAACATCACAGATTGCCTATGGAATAACTCAGCACATACAACTTCTTGATATGGTTAAATACACACTTCAACACATCCATCACATGGGCTATGTTCCCATAGAAGTGTGTATATCAACATGCATCCATCTGAGTTGGGGGGTCAGTACCTGATGCATGCATGTATATACACATTCTGAGTCTCCTAAGCTGTGAGGTAGACCAACACATCATCAAGAACCTTTTCTAAATGGACACTAGTAATATCCTGGCTGTGTGTAACAGACCTGTGTGAGTTGTTAATGCTACATCATGTCTGTTACATCTGATAGATGCCCTCAAAGTGGTCATTGAGCACAGGCATGATGACAACAATATCATCCTGTGGAACTTGACCAGCCCAAGCATTTGACACAAATCCACACTGAGGTATTTAATCAACACTGTCAGAAGGGACCATAAAAAGCTATATCTTCAAGTGGGTAGACCAGTGTATCACATACATGGTATCTCACTGTGTTAAAATGTGTGAAGTGACCTATAATTCAGGTCCAGTGATCAGGTCCATACATCAGGGCTGTCTGCTAGGCCCTTTTCTGTCCATTAAAGTGATGGACATCACAGATGATATACACATCCTGTATCCAAACAATTGCCTGAAGGACTACAGGTTGTGGGCAATCATTTACTTCAACTGTGATAATAGTATAATACAGACAGTATCAACACACGCCAAAGATTGCTGCCACAGCCATGACAACACCTGCAATGACAATAAAACATGCAGTGATTTGTTACATCAGGAAAACAAACACAAAACCCAAGTACAATGTGGACATCACACACTATATTCTGACCAATAGGTATGTGACATGTCCTGGGATAGATTGTAAGTGGAACATCCACTAGCATGTGGTCACAGTGCTGACTACTCCATTGTGTGTAACACAAGTACTGATTATGTAAGGACATCCTCATTAGAGGCCATAATACAGTCATAGTTCCCAGTCTTCATCACACCAGTAACTGAGTACAATGCACCCTTCTTCATGTACCTCCATACACATCTTCCACTGATTTTTAACTGAAGTGTACCACTTTTGTCACAGTCAGCTGTCACAGCTTGTTGGCCATACCTATATATTCGTTTTGTGGCATAAAGATTACTGTCAGATAATGTAGAACCCCTGTCAAATGTTACACCATATGCATTTGTGCCATCTGATCTGGTGCTGTACACAGTGCATTCATAGATGTTTGGCAACATTAATGGCATGGATAATATTTGTGACAGCGTAGATTGTGCTCTCTCTCTCTCTCTCTCTCTCTTTCTCTCTCTCTCTCTCTCTCTCTCTATATATATATATATATATATATATATATATGCCATGCACACCAGTCAACTAGCCTGTAATGTTCATAATGTTGCATACAGGTATAGCAGTGTCCCTCCTAACACCTCCAGCAGATATTACAGTGCCTGAACAGTGTGAGTGCTTACCCTCATAGGGTGTGGATGTATCATAATAGTTGTATACATGTGTTTGTGCAGAATGATCTCTGATTACTATAAATCACATATGTTATGTCTGAGGCATGGGATTACTGGTGGTATTATTCTGATATTGTCCATGATTGAGGCTGCTTCTTTTAATGTTGTCCATGAGCCTTTACCTGTATCCCACTGTCTGGAGACACTCATATTCAGGCAAATCAGTTTGCATGGCTTCAGAATATGCACCCTACCCCAAAAGTATGTCAGACCCCTGATGGATGTCCTCAGCATTATTCCTGTAAGGATGCTTATATCACACAGACATCCTCCCCATTGTTATGTCACCTTCTGTGACAGTCACATAAAACACATTTTCACTGTACAGTTCCTACCATATAGATATGTGATTGGTGTTGCTGCTACAACCATCTTCCATTGACATACCCTTATCTGCTGTGCATTAAGTTGTTTAACCTGTCCCCTTTCCCTGTGTTCATTCCTACAATTCATCTGTGCATCCCTATTCAATACATACACTTCTCCTGAGAGTTAATCTTTCATGGCAGTTCATGTACTGTTGCAAATCATTTACACAACTTCAGTACAGAATGCCAGAATTAGGATTTCACAATACCCTGCACTGTAGATACACTGTCCTGTACTGTCTTTCAACCATATACTTAACATAACCATACCTCTCAAATGTCCAGATTTTCACAGAATGTCCAGATGTGTTCCTTATCAAATTTGTATCATTCTGCCATATCTCTGGGATGATTGCAGGACTGATATGACTCAATAATGTATACACTTGAGTTTCACACTTCAAATCCTTCAGAACATGTATCTTAACACAAACCCTTGGTTATTCTAGCACATTTCTATAGGGCACATATGTCAAATGTGTCCCTATTTCTGGGTCATTGTCCCCCTCATCATGTTGGCCTTTGTCCAGATGAGATTGAGAGCTGTCTGTGAAGCACTGGTGATCATTTTGGCATTCAATGCAAAACCATGGACTGTGAGTGCTCTGATTTAAATAGGAGTGCTATCCATGTTTGCTTACATGGTTTTCTGGCCAGCAGGACTGATGCCAACCATGAAACCTTGCTTATTTATGTTTTAATGCAGTGCACAGCATGAATATGCAATGAGCACTACTGTTCTCCACACATCACCACGTACACATGTAAACTCCATGAAGGTTTTGCAGAAAGCCTGCACAGTGTTTATTGAATCTTGGGGCAAGTGTATGTTTAGCTTGTTGTAGTTTTAGACATTGTACCTTCACGTAGTAATATCCATTCTGTCTTTTTACATGGTCTGAACCAGCTATATTCCATTTTCAGTTTGTGCTTCACCAAAGAATTTTTTGTTGCTACTAACCACAAGGGATATTATTAGCTATGATTTTAATGGTATTGAGTACATTTTACTTCATTACTGGATAGTGGGTGTGATTTTTCCAATTTTATTTTTATCCATTATCCACATACTTTATATAAATGACAGAATTAATATTGATTATTGTTGCTGGAGTTTAGTGTGTGCTGCACTCTTAAGAATATATAAGAAATATAATGTTTTATGGTGCAAAATAGTATCAAATTCTGATTATACAATAACAGCACACTGCTATTCAAAAATGGGTATGCTGATTGGACATCCCAACCAGCATGTCTATTGTAAATCAAGCATATCCCAATAGAAAGAAGTCTGGTCCATTCCTCTCAGCTGTACAGATATTCACAGAATGTCCAGATTTTTGCCGCATATTTTTGGTCCATTTTTCATAAAACTGTGGTTTTCTGGCAAATCAGTGGCAATTTATTAAGACTGAAGTGAGAAAATAATGACAGACATTTGGGTTTCAGACTTCAATCCCTTCAGAAAATTCATGCTAATGCAAAACCTGTATCTCTATCTACTTTCTAGGTTTGTAAGAGTGATATTTAAAAAGTGTACTTATTTTGGGGCCATTGTCCCTGTGTTATTTATGGCTTTGTCCAGATTTCTTGCTCTAAGATATTGAGAGGTATGGTGGCGACTGTGCGTTTGGACTTTCTATTGGAATATGTACCATAACACTATCCTTGTAACCTGCTCCATGGAGCAGAGTATTAGTTAAAGATTTTTTGAATTGCAATTTAGGTTACTTTCCCCATGACACTAAGCAGATAACTCAGACTGCCAGAGACAACAACATTTGATGTAGCTGTTACATACAGACCATGCTCAGTATATCAGCTAAGTGCCCCAGACAACCAGAAGCCAGTGGAAGAGCATTAAAAACTTTTAATGCAATGCCATATTTAGAAAATGTAAGAATTTTAATTAAATAATGTCATTGCATAATAGCAATAAATAAAACCACTCTTTTATGTATGTAACACAGTCATAGACTATTGCTTAATTATTAAAAAATTCTACCTCTCCTCCATCTCTAACTTGCTCTATCTTTAACGTCCTCTCCTTCCCAACATTACCCCTTTCTCATTTCCAGCTATCCCATACTCTGCTAAATGCTGTCCACTACATATTCTAGTAGGCAGTTTTATGGATAAAAAGCTGTCTTTGTCTAAAAAAGTACTTTCAGTGCTCCAGTGAGTAATCAGTCTTTGCAATCTGCTTTCTGTGCCCCCTTCATCCCACTCTGTCACTCTTACTCAAAGTGTCCCCTTCATATCTCTATTGGGCCAGTATCATATCTCTCATCTTTGCAGATCTCAAGTGCCAACAGTTTTAGCTTCATAGGATCATATGATCATATATTAGTACTAGGCTAACTGCCCTTGTGGGCCATTTTAAGCCACACCAATTACCTCATGTGAGAATCAAACCCTGCACCTTATGTCTGTAAGGAAAACACCTTAAAAATTATAAGAACCTCCCACCCTAGCTTCTGTAGTGTTTAGTCATATGTATTCCCTTCCATCCTATGGATCTTTCTGACTGCTTTCCTCTGAATTATATTCAACAGCCCAATGTGCTTTTCCTTATATGGGTTTTGGAACTTCACATGGTACTCTGGGCATGTCTGACCAAAACTCTTAAGGATGGAATCCTTACCTCTTTGCTTTTGGAATCTGTCCCCTAAAGATAAACCATAACCTTCTGTTTGCAGCTATCACTGCATCTTACTATAGTACTGGGGATCCAATCTGGGTATCATTAACAACCAAAACGAAAAAAAACAACACAGGCTCCGATCTGGCTAGAATAACTCCAAAAAAGTTTAATGGGAAGCACTTTTCGTCTTCCACATTTGGAAGATTTCATCAGACAAAAGAAAAAAACATCATACAGTTTTAAAATGAAAAAGGCACCAAAGCAAAGCACAGTAATTGGATTTAGCCACCATTCAATTAACTAATTAAATACTAAGTTAAATGATTAAAAGTGTTCTACATCAAAAAACCTTTTTCTTGTGTTAAAAAAGCTCATGTCAGCAAAATAAAAGCATTCATTTAAAACTTCTGATGAAGTCTTCCAAAGGTGGAAGACGAAAAGCGCTTCACATTAAACTTTTTTGGAGTTATTCTAGCCAGATTGGAGCCTGTGTCATTTTTTTTTTTTTCCGTTTTGGAGAGTTTGTTGTTCCAGTTATTATCATCAACAACCATCAAGCCTTCTCCTTCTCTTTTACCATCACTTCCACACTTTCAAGTAGTTGCTTCACACCAGGATTGCTGTATTCTTAATTGCAGTATTTTGCATTTGCATTAAGCCTCAACTGTCATCTTTCTACCTATTCGATCAACTTTTCCAAAGGCTTCCAAAGACTGTTTCATCATCTTCCACTGCTGCACCTAGCTTTTTGTCATCATGATTAAGGTTGATTATATCCTTTCTTCCCTTAGATACATCTGAGACAAACATTTTTAAAAGTACTGGACCAGGACAGTCAGACCACTGTGGTACTACACTAGTCAATTTTCTAGTCGTTGACAGTAGCCTGCTCACCACATCTCTCCAGGTCCTTCTGTTCTGCTGTGCATCTCTCGACTTCTTCAGTGTTGACTGTACCTCCAAATCCTGCATTTGTTTAGCAACTTATTTTGTGGAACTAAGTCAAAGGCCTTGCTGATGTCCAGGTATACTTTGTCTATTGTTCACCCCCTGTCAGATTTACCTTTAACTAGTCATTAAACTGTCTCAAGTTTGACTGTCACTTTCTACTGGCCTTACACATTAAAGAATGAATGAATTAATTAATTAATAATTAATTAATTGAATTATTATTTTTTAACTGTGTAACGGAATCGATCAAAAGCTGATGGCAGATCAAATTCTTATAAATATCTAAGACCCAGGACAGCACCTATGTTGTGGTTATAAGTTCAAAGGTTTATAGTTAAGTACTAGGCTAGCTGCCCTTGCATATGCTTTTAAGCCTAGCCAGTTTTCATTTTTGTGTTCAAATTAACCTATCATATTTGGTTAGAGATTGTCCTTACCCATCCCATGGTCAATAATTATATATTACCCTTAATGGGAATAACTGGGATCATACCATAGATAATTTGTGGTGACTCATGCATTTGATAAAGCAGTTAGGAGCTGTCTCGGTCCATTCATAGTACAAGGGGAAGTCCTGAAGTAAATTTTCTGTTTTCCATCCATAAATCTAAGTTGGACTTGAAAATGGACAGGGATGAACTTTGTTTTATGTGGATGAAAATTCTGTTCCAGAGCAGCAGTATCCTCTAGAAGATATACTCGTCCCTCTGAACTGTTCTATTGATGTCACAGAAGAGGTTTAGATCCCTAGACCAAATAGTTCTGATGCCATGTGACTTTCTAATGTGCAGTGAATCCATCAGTACTAGGTTGGAGGATGCCTTGTATGTCAGAGACAGGTCACCTCTTAGCAGTCTGTAAGATTTTGAGTATAGTGACAGGGCTTTGAGTCCGTCTGTGTAGGACATGTCGTTTAGTCCTTGTATACTTTTAGTAAGATATATCTATGGTCATTCCAGTTGCTGCATGTGTCTGGATATTTATCAAAGGGGGCATTATATTCAATGACTGACCTGAGTAAAGGGGAACAATGGCATGCCTAGATCTAGACACAATCCCTTTGTTTATAAGTTATAAGTTATAAAAATAATAATTCAGTAAATTTAAGGTAAACAGCTCAAGTACTCGCACAGTTATAAAAACATAAACTCCTTCTATCATCTCAACTAAAATGAGAAATGATCCTTCACTAAAGTCATTAAATAAGAAACTAATGAATATAACTGTGAAGCCTGTGCACTGAATCAGTAATCAAGGAGCCTCAATCCTCACTACTAACACCAGTGAAGGGCGTCCACATTGAGAAGGATAACAACTACACACACAGTAAAGTACAATTTCCCTTAAGAGCACACAGAGATCACAGTCAGTCTAGGGCTGGTTTCTCCATTTCTTTCCAGATCCCCAATAAGACTCTTCAGTGGCACAGCCATAGAATGGGGTCCTTAGCCGGGTCCCAAAGCCAAGTCCTCCTAGCACTCTCTCTGTCCAACGAGTGCCTCATGTCCCTGCCCAAGTAGCTGACACACACACACACACACATACATACACACACACACACACACACACACACACACACACACACACACACACACACACACACACACACACACACACACTTTGAGATATGAGTTATATACAAACACACAGACACTCCTGGGGAAGGCTGGCACAGGTTCTCCAGCTATGCCCCCTTCTCTCCCGACTATAAGGTAAAAATCACTGCCATCAGGACCCTTACTTATCAGCTACTCTAAGACCCTTCCCAAAGGGTGACCAGTTTCACTGTGTAATATTACTGCTATCCAAATAGTAAGTGTGACTGAGCAGCAAGACTATTGAAGTGGCATAGTACAGTATCACTAAATACATGCAAGTACTCTAGAGTTTAAATGATCCATATACAAAACAGTCACAGTTGAAAGGTTTAAAAATATTTAATAATACATAATAAAAACACAAGACAAATCTCAGTTTAACATAGTGCTAGTCTAGAGTTCAGAGATCAGAGGAATATGCTTAAAATAATACTGTAGAATAGTCTGACATAAATATAGAAGACAGCTTGTCTAAACTTACTATTTTCTATCTATTCCTTTAGAGAAACACTATCTAAACTTACTATTTTCTGTCTATTCCTTTAGAGAAATACTATCTAAACTTACTATTTTCTATCTATTCCTTTAGAGAAACACTAAAGTCTACTATCCTACTTACACACAGACAGAGCAAAGCAAGTGCTGGTGAGTGATCAGTTCTGAAGACAAATGCAAAATGCCGTCCTTTCTTTCTGTCCTTAAATTAATAACACAGTACTGCTTCATATTACATAATTCTTGACACTTTTCTGGTTTCTCAGGCTAACAGAAACACAGAATTTACATTTCTTTTTGTAATGTGCACCTGCAGGAGGCCACAGGAATAAAATACATTATATATGTAAAATCTAGCAATTTACTCTGGTCTCAAAACAATGTAAGGAATGTCTTAGCCTAGACATCTTGTCTCCGAGCTCTGAGATGAAACAGTCATACAATGCTTGACTTATCAGCTTTCTTCCAGAGTGCACTATGGTTGCATTTTTGAAGTTCAATATTTAACAGTTTTCTTTATATTTTAACAGGACAAACCTGTGGATTAAATTCATATTTACAATGACATAGAATTATCTACAAAATTCTATCTACCTAGGCTGGCAGCCTTCACATATCTTCACATACCCCCCCCCCGGAGAACTCAAGAAAGTTTTTCAAGTGACCCTTGAGAAATGTTGCTTGAAAGGGTTAAGTCTATCTGAGTATACATTACCCCATTCCCTGTCTTGAGAGCCCATCTTTGTTGACATTGCTAACCCCACTGTGGTGCTACACTGACATATCATATGCTTGCAAACCTAGGCTTCATCTTAACAACTTAGCATTTTGCTAGCTGGCTTGGTGTAACCATGTTAGGGGATTGTGATCCATAACTACAGTGAATTTTCTTCCATACAGATAAGGCTGAAGTTTCTGCAGTACCCACACTATGGCTAGAAATTCCTTTTCTACAGCTGTATAGCATTCCTCCCCAGGTTGAAGCCTACGACTGAGATAAACCACTGGGTGCTCTTCTCCCTCTGAAGAAAAGTGGCTAAGTACAGCCCCCACCCCATGGTTCGAAGCATCTACCTGCACAACAAATTCTTTGTTGTAATCAGGACTGGCTAACACAGGGGGTCCTCCAAAAGCTTTGTTAAGCTTCCGGAATGCCTGCTCACATGCTGGGGTCCACACTACCTTATCTGGCCTGTTTTCCTCTGTCAGGTCTGTGAGGGGAGCAGCTATGGTACTATAACTTGGGATGAACTTTCTGTAGTACCCTCACCTGCTTTTTGGTAACAGGTGCAGGCCATGCTTGAATGGCTTACACTTTGGCAGGTTCCAGCCTGATATTACCACTCCCCACTCTATGTCCCAGGTAGAAGACCTCTGCCATACTCACCTGACATTTGCTGGGCTAAATGGTCAACCCTGTCCTGTGTAGTCTGCCCAGCAATTCCCTGACATGCTGAAGGGGCTCTTGCCAGGAATGGCTATAGATGGCAATATCATCTAGGTAAGCAAGAGCACACCCTCCTGCTCCTGGTAGGATATGATCTACCAGCCTCTGGAAATTTGCTGGGGCATTTTTCATCTCAAACGGCATCTTTGTGAACTCATACAATCCAAAGGAGTCACAAAGGCTGACCTCTCTCTAGCACTGGGAGTCAAGGGTACCTGCCAGTACCCTTGGTAAGATCAATGGTGGTAAGATACTTAGCCCCACCCAGCTGGTCTAGGGCATCATCTTTCCTAGGCATGGGATACGCATCTAACTCTGTGTGACTATTTAATTTCCTGTAGTCCACACAGAACCTGGTGCTCCCATCCATCTTTGACACCAGCACCACTGGGAAGGCCCAGGGCCTATTGCACTCTTGAATTACCCTTAGTTTCAACATCTCCTGCATCTCCTCCCACAGAGTCTGTTTGACTCTCTCAGGCACCCTGTAAGGGGCCTGCCTAATAGGCCTTTGGGGTCCTGTATCCACCTGGTGCTGCACCTGGTGGGTACATCCTGGTTTCCCAGAGAACATGTCCCAAAACTCCTGTAACACAGCTCAGATTTCTTGAATCTGGGTAAGAGATAGCTGCTGGGATATTGCTACCCCTTCCACTGAGGTGTCACTCCGAGCCTCACTGAGGAGATCAGTCACCAGATCTCCCTCAGACTCCTCCTGCAGTCCACTGCAAATACTCAGCACAAAGGCCTCCCTATCATGGTAAGGTTTCATCATGTTAACATGGTACAAGTTGTGCTCATGCCTCCTGCCTAGCCATTCTACCATGTAGTTAACATCACGTACCTTTCTTACCATCTTGTAGGGTCCCTCCCAAGCTGCTTGCAGCTTGTTGTGTCTGACAGGAATGAGAACCATTATTTGCTGCCCTACAGCATACTCTCTAGCTTGAGCATTCCTGTCATACCATACCTTTTTTGTTGATGGGCTTCTGCCAGGTTCTTCTGGGCCATGGCCATGAGTTCCCTGAGCCTTGTCTTGAGGTTTAGGACATATGCCACAACAGACTCCTCGTGGGATTCACACTCACCTTCCCACTCATTACAAATTAAATCTAGAGGTCCCATCACCCTATCCCATGCAGCAACTCAAAGTGTGAAAAACCTGTGAATTCCTGGGGAGCCTTTCTGTAAGCAAACAACAGATGGGGCAAATATTTGTCCCGCTCCCTGTTAAACTGGTCTGCAAATTCCTGTAGCATGGACTTGATTGTAGAGTTTAACCTCTCAACAAGACCATTAGTCTGGGGATGGTAGGGGTGGTCTTCAGTTGCTTCACCCCACAGTACCTCCACAGACAAGCCAGCAAGTCTGACATGAAATTGCCACCCCTGCCAGTCAATATTTCTTTTGGGAAACCTACCCTGCTGAAAATCTCTAACAAAGCATTTTCCATCTTTTCTGCCTCAGTGGAGGACAAAGCCACTGCCTCTGGGTATCTTGTAGCATAATCTACTACTACTAGGATATACTTTTTCCCTGTGAAACTTGGGGTACTCATCTAGTAGCCCTAAAAGGAGTAGTTTGTTAAAATTAACATACAATGATACCATACTTCTCAACTTTACAGATTTTCACAGAATATCCAGATTTTTCCCACATATTTTTGGTCCTTTTTTCATAAAATTGTGTTTAATCCTTCCTCTCTCCTGCAGCTAGAATAACTATTGCTCACACTCATCTAATTTCTACTCTCCTCTATGCCTCACCCATATATACTAATCTCTCTAAAAACAACCTTAATAAAATGGAAAACTCCTACAATAATATAGCCAGATTTGCTACAGGTAACCCTTTCAGATCCCACCACTGTTTTAATCTAAAACAGCTAGGATGGCTTGAATTACAAAATCAGCTTAAATTCCACCAAATGACCATTGCAACCCTTCAACAACCTACAAATACCCCTATACTATCTTCCCTCATTACCCCCTACAACAATCTAAAGACCTTACGATCATCATATAAACGTCTTGTAAATATTTGTAAATCAAACAACAGGGCTCTTTTCTCTTTTCTCTAATACTGTTGGAAAATCCTGGAACCTTCTACCTAATGAATTTTCCTCTCTTCCCTCTATATCACTCTTTAAAACAACATTGAAACTTTTCCTCAGAACACACTGGTTGTGCCCCTGTACTAAACCTGACTGATCAATTAGCTCTTCTTACTTGGTTCAACCTACCCTCCTCTTCTCAGTAATCAAGTTCCTTTTTTAATAATAACTTACCTTGTCCTTCTATACTATTACTTACATCTTCAGAATCTCATTAATTAGACTACTTTTACTAATATATTGTATAATTTCAGCTCCTACTTTTTATTTATGACTACTTGTATACTAATATATTGTATAATTCAGCTGCCATCTTTTTCTTTATGATGTATTGCAACTACATTTTGTATCGTACTAATTGTACCTGTATATTTTGCACTATGTTATGAACGAATGACCTCTTTGATTATTCTCTGTACTGCACCTGCAATGTTCATTGTATACATTAATTTTTGTATATGTGATTTTGTTTGTTTCCTCAGAGCTTATCTCCTCAGGCCTCTACTGAAAATGGACATATATCCAGTTAGACTAGCCCGGTCAACAAATGTAAAATAAAATAAATAAATACATTTTTTTTCTGGCAAATTAGTGGAAAATGGTTTAAGATTGAATTTAGAAAATAATGACAGACATTTGAGTGTCAGACTTCATATCCTTCAGAAAATTCATGCTAATAAAAAGCCTGTTAGTCTATCAACTTTCAAAGTTTGTAAGAGCAATATTTAAAAAGTGTCCCTATTTTTGTGCCTTTGTCCCACTTTTATTTATGGCATTGTCCAGAGTTCTTGCTCTAAGAAGTTGAGAGGTATGAATGATGCCAGTAAACAATTACAAATGTTTTGATACCTCCATTAGTCTCAAAGGAACTGGTGACTTCAATTGCTTAGCCGAATCCATTGGAAATGTGTGTCACTAAGCTTCCCAAGTCATGGATCAAGATGTTTGTCTCATTAATAGTGACATATGCTTTATAACACTCAGTCCAATGTAATTATTTCTGTAATGTCTTCTCTTTTGTTATTAAGTGTTTGATCAATACTGATGCCAACAAGGTGATTTGTATACCAACAAGACAGCCCTTTCCAGTGCTTGGCATTAACAAATGCATAGGTTAATTTAAGAACCCAACTGTCAACTAAATGATTTTAGCAACCAGTAAATCAGTTCTCTCCAGTCTTTAACAATTAACAAATCCAAAGATCCAGTGGTAAATATATTTAGCCCATTAATTAGTTGAAATCAGACAATGCTGGTAATATACACCAGTAATACATGACTATCATTGATTGCTGTAAGGTACTCCCAATTGAGCAAAGTATTAAAAATCCCCAACAATATACTGGCAAACAATATTCAATAAGCAGCCCATTAATCAGCTGAATCAAAAAAACTAGTGATAAATATGCCAGTAACACACAAACACCCATATTAATCCTCTGTTGCTCTCAAATGATCATGATATTAACCAATAAGGTGCACTGTGAGCTCTGAGTGAACTGCTATCAGCTGTAGGCAAAGAAACAGCCATGTAACAAGAAGACAGTCATCCTGTCTAGCATTCGGCACTCAATATTCAACATCCACATAAAAATCATGTACTTAAGCAAGCTGGCAAAAACTCTCCAAGCCTACAGTACCCAGTCAAAGGGCACAAACACCAAGTTAATTCTAGTCCAACAAAGAAATTATTTTAAGGAAAGCAGGTAAACAGCCAAATAGATGACAAATAAATAAAGATGACACACATGATTCACAACACTGACAGCAGCATGCTACTATCTTGCATTGATAATACATAATAAATTGATGTATAGTTATTGTTTTACTTAATGTGTGGTGCAGTTGTGGAGGTAGGTTTGATGGCCTTGTCAAGAAGTTGGTGACTATGAAAATGCAACTAGTGAGTTAAGAGTCTATTAATTTTTGATGGGTTTGGAGATGACACATCATCATCACATCAGAATATAAATAAATCCAACTTCTTCCGATCTCTGAGCTACACTGCTTCCTATCTGATGCACTCATGTAGCAATGGCACACTCCATTTCTATACCTCTGAGATCCATAACAATAGCAAACACTTCTGGTATTTGCAGAAATCAAAGGTAGTTCAAAATGCAATCAAATTTATCTAAAAGCAATTCTCTGATGGACAATGAATCAGTCATCTGAGTATGCAGACAATTATAACACTCTAGATATTATGCAAAGTGC
Source organism: Protopterus annectens (assembly GCF_019279795.1). NCBI lineage: Eukaryota > Metazoa > Chordata > Ceratodontiformes > Protopteridae > Protopterus > Protopterus annectens. The sequence goes on along the minus strand of NC_056737.1, from coordinate 1,748,483,471 downwards.
TTAATGAAACCTAGGTATAATTTATTTTTCAGACAAAGTCTTGTCAGAAAGCTTAAATGAAGCTTTCAGTACAGAAATGTTGAGCACCTGGATTAAATTATTTGTTATAGTTTGTCACTCAGAATCTATACAAACCTATTAACCAGAGTGTATCCAGCACTAGTCTATCGAGGTTTCCTGACAGATCCACTAAACCTCTAAAACTGTAACTGCATGACCACTGGTATAATAAAAGGATTTCAAGGAATTTGATATTTAAGGCAAGACCACTTACAAAAAGTAAACCTTTATTACTTCTTTTTGTATTTATTTCGTTATGTGCAGGTAATACAGAAGACCTTGGGGATTTTGTTTCAGCCATGACCTCATTACATTAATCTTCTTCTTTCAGCTTTTCCCGGTTAGGGGTTGCCACAGCGGATCAGCTGTCCACTCATGATTGGCAATGGAGTTTTACAGTGTCAAGTTGCTGGCCTGGCACTCAACCTTCCACAGAAGGCACACACATGCACGGACTCACACCTAGGGCCAATTTTACAGTGTCCAATCCACCTACAGCACGTCTTTGGGATGTGGGAGTAAACCGGAGCACCCAGAGAAAACCCACATGACCACAGAGAGGACATGTAGACTCCACACAGAAGGCACCCCAGCCAAGAATCGAACCGGAAAACATGAGGCGACAACACTAACCGCTGCACCACCATGGCCACCCAACCTCATTACATTAATAAATTAAGTAATCTATAAGAATTTTTATACAAACAATATAGGTGCATACTTAGAAAAAAAAAAAAAAATATATATATATATATATATATATATATATATATATATATGAAATATATGTGCATACATGATATATGCCTAACTGAAATAGAACCTTTAGATAATGCCAAACAACATAAATCTGAAGAAAAGTAGTAGCTAATGATATGGTAACTGAAGAAAGGATAAAAAGTGAAATGTAGGAGAGAACACATGAATGATTATGGCACTGAAAATGTCTAGGAAGGATCAGGCAACTGAGAATATTTAGGTACTAGACTCCAAGACATAGTCCACAGGGCAGGAAAATATATTAAGCAATATACTGCAGTCAATATAAACTGATTTATTCAGTGGTTATTGAAGGTGCATATGAAGACAGTATGTACTATTTGAACTAAGGCAAGTATCTTTTTTTCATTATCCTCTAGGATTTGTGTTTATTCTGCCTTACTATGGTCACTAAAATTACAAATGCAACAACATAATGATTAGAAAGCGTTAACACTCTTACTGATGTCAGAATATCAGTTCATAAAAATTAGACTCATTGTTTTAATAATTGTAAACCAATAGTCCTGAATAAATCTAATCATCTGAAATATTTTTAGGGGAATGTGCAAATCTTTAAGAACCTGAGACTAGTGGATGGACTACAGAGTTTATGGTCATTACTATTCCTTTCTTCAGCATTTATCCCTCCTCATCGCTCTTGATTACCCTCAGGAATGTTACTGATACTTTGAACAACTGAATATTGTGGGAATATTACAGATAGCAAAAGAGGGAGCTTTCAAACTATACTACCATCCATAATCAAACAAAAACAGCACAGTTAATAAACTAAAACCATGTATACTAGAATCGGTGGTTTCAGGAACAACACCAACATTTAAAGTTGAATGACATTTTATTCATTGCCATTCCTATTCCATTCCTTGCTACTGCCCGTATTAGATAAACTGCTGACGAAGTACTTTGCGCATATTGACAGGATACAAATGCTCAACTCACCAAAATAGGACAAAATCTTGTTCGACTTTAAATTTTGGTGCTGCTCCTGGAACCATAGATCATACAGTAGTATTCATGATTTTGGTTTATTAGTTATACCACCATCTGCTTTGCATGTTTTCCAAACTGAAGATCCTCAAAACGTGTATCTTAACAATGTTCTCTCAGACACTCCATTTCCTTCTGTTAACAATCACAACCTTGTAGGTGAACAGACTGACATGCATGCCACATCACCACTCGGAGTACCCTAATCAGTGAAAACCATGACCTTTGTCAACCTTAACTACCTCAAAAGGCCACACTTATTTCATGGCTTGGATTATGCAGGCTTGTATTCCAGTTGTTCAGTTAACAGAAGATATATTAAGAATCTCAAGTGAATCTTGGAAGTATGACTTTGTGAGTATGGGAAAACGATGAGGAATCCTTTAACATTCTGTCCAAAATACACATGGAGTAGAACACTAAAGAGTTCATATGGAATTATTTATTATATGTTGTCAAATTCATATTTCCACAAAAGTGCAGTCTTTTTTATTTTTAGTATCAGTCCATATTTTGGAAAATAGTGTTGGTTTTATTTCTAAGCTATTACAAGTGGTATCTTTGCCTGCTGAAAGTGACAGAAATCTATTTATTTTTATTTTTTGATACTCTTTTTTTTCCATCCTAACTACCACTGACATGATGCACCTACCAGTTGGTTCCACATGATTATGTCTCCCTGAGTTCTTCATGCACTGCTGAAGATACTGTGGTATATAATCCTCCATAGAGAGGATCCTTCCTTTTTAATAAGCTTGGAATCTCAGCAGAGATGTCAATTACCACCACACTGAGGACATGAATAGGGCAAGGTGCAGATGTTGTAGCTTAGTTCAGTAAAGGTGTTTGGATAAAGTAATCCTTTTACCATTGTACACTGGACACTGTCTGCAAGGATGGTACATTGGACAGAGTAAGGAAAAGTCCCCACTTGTTCAACGACTTAAGCTGAGTATAGTTCTCTTCAAGGCTGGCACCATTCAGATGGCATCTGGTACCAAATGGGAGCTATTAACTCATAGAGCACATAAGACCCTCAGATAGAAGTGAGCAGACACAACTGTTTCAATACTTACTCACCTGGCTTCTTCAGTGTCATCAAAGCCACACAGACAGACTTTCAGATCTGTTTTTGTGCTACTGGACATTGCAGTGTTAAAACTTGTGACAGAGATCATGATCATTAGCAGAAAGCCAGTGTCAATACTGGATTCCTGTACATTTACTTTGAGCAGACACTCGGACCTTTGTATAACTTAATGCAATACTACTGGTTCCTCTATTATCTCTTGCAACTGACTAGTAACTTGGGAGATGATTATTATGATAGCTCACTTCTGTTTTCTCTTCCCTCCCCTGATGAGCTTTCCAAAAACCTCATATAAGACTGCTTCATCTGATCACTTCTAAAAATGTTTTTTGGTAATAAAAATGAGGTTAACATATGCAAAATTTAGGCCGAATTTACATGATTATCACTCATTTATAGACTAAGACATTATTTCCTTATATAAAGATCACTATTGACTATCAAATACTGTTTTCTGACAGTGAACATTAGCTTTAAAGGCATTTCACAATGAAAAAACATTAATTTGTGGGCAGTATAAATTCAGGATATACGCCATCACTATTTCATATAAAGCACTACAGAAACCTGATATAATCAAATATATAGAATTTCTTTCAACTATTACTGGAACAAAAGTCAAGGAATCCCAGTGCACCTGTGACTTTGCTTAAAAAGCATTCCAAGCAGATAGATTACCTAAGAAGGACAGCTTACAGGATACATTAAAGTAGTGCCACCACACTCCCATTACCGCAACTGAATAGTCTGTTTAATGTAGAACGTCTTCTATTTCTTAATTGCATTTACAGTACTGGAAGAAACAGGTTACAATTTTGACATGTCAGCTCACATATGCAGAATATTAAAGTAAAGATACATTTTTGACAGCACTTAAAACACTATTTGGTACATTCTTGCCAAAAAATAAGCTTGTTTTTCATATTACATAATGAATTTTCTATTTCATTCTAGAATGTAGACTATGAGAAATTATTTTTATAACATTTCAAGTATAAAAAGAGCAGTGTAAATTGTGAGCTTTTGAAAACTTCAAAGGACAGACATTCTACAGTTTTGGAGATGGCATTCAGTAGCAAATGGTTAGACATGTTTCTTTTTATAGTAGAAACAATACTGCACATTTGCTTATTTCTGAAGCATAAACTTTGTATTGAAAAACAAGAACATATAAGTAACTTTATAGTACAAGCCATTAGCTGTAGCATTTCAAACTTGCTAAACAATACATGTCCTAGTTTGCCCAAAAAATTCCAAAATGAGAGAATTATGCATCAAACTGGCCATTCCTGTCTTTGTATATTTAGCATAGAGAGACATAATTGACTCTCCACCCTTTGGAAAAACAGGCTGACTCTACCTCTTTTAATTTTGTCTCCTACAAAAATAAAATTTCAACCTCTTCTTCTTAAGGACATCCAGTATTGCTTTGGCATTATGCCAGTTATCTAACCCTTTAAATGCCAAGTGACAGCCACCACTGTATCTATATCTGCATTTCCCTTTTCATCCCTATCACCACAACTGGTCATCTTCTTGTACTTACTTGTTCCATCTTTTGCAGTCCTTGTAGCAGCATGCAGAGCAAATTAATTCAATTCTGTACAATGTGTTGCCCTGTACTCATCAAGATGCTTCTTGTTTATGAACCAGGCACAGAGGTGTGTAAATTATTAGTACTAAACCTGACATAGCTATCAGTGATTTAAGAAATGTAAATATTACCTACTGCTACCAATTGAAAAATACAGCTATTAGAGGAAAAACATTTCTGTAAATCTCTCATAGTTTTTTTTTAATTTCTCCAAATCTTTTGGGTTTCTAATACCATGATGGGAATGGACCCCATTCCTAAGTCAAAGTATGATTAAAATGCATGGAATTAGTATTGTTTCAATATTTGATGTTAGCCAGGAATGCTCTTTGCAGCACTCGCAATGTGTCCAGTAATGACCCCTTCTGCAATTCGTACAGAGTTACATATATTAGTAACATATCTAAATATGATTGTAGATTATTTTTATAAGATCTGTTGCTTCTACTACTACTGGAATTGTCTGGGTATCTTTCTTCCACATTGCTCTCATTTCTGCCTGCAAATCCTGCTATTTTATGACCTTGTGTGTCTCTGTATGCAAGACACTGTAGTCACTAGGTGTAGTGATTTCAATGATCAATGCTACTTTTGTCTTCTTTTCATGGACCACTACATCTGGTTTTCACATAGCTATCTTTTGAACTGTTGGTAATGGGTGATCCCACCCGATGTAGACTTCATTATTTTCATGATGCTTTGTGGCTCATGTTTCCAGTGTTTTTCACCTACTTTAATATTATAATTTTTCCACAATCTCCAGTGCAACAGTCTTGGCACATTATTATGCCTTTCAGTATACAGTTCTTCTGCATTAGTATGTCACAACCAGCAACAAGATGTGCAGCTGTTTCCTATTCTGTTTTACAAAACCTACATTTATCTGTTTCTCCCACATGTTCAATGGACTTTGCAAACCAATGTGTATGTAGTCTGCTATCTTGGGCCGCCAATATTAACCTTTCATCTTTTGCTTTGAATTTGCCTCTCCTTAACCATTTCTGTGTTCGATCCTGATCAACATAAGGTTGTTCCAGGAGTTTTCCATACTTGCAATTATATTTATGCATTTTCCACATTTCTTGTCTTCTCCTCTGATCCTTCACCTTATATTCTTTCTTTTGTTTCTTGGCACATTCATTTGCTGCCTGATTTTTATCTACTTCTGGTTTGATTTCCATTCCCACTTGACACCAATATGCTTCTTTCAGACTAAGAAGGGAAGTCATCTTTGATTTATTCTCCTCATATTTTGAAACTTTCAGTATGTCTGGGTCTTGAGAGGTCAGCAGATATGTATGCAGTCCCACAGTTGCAGCTCTATACATGTAATCAGTTTCAAGGAGGCCCATATCTCCATCGGAACTGGGAATATATAATCTTGGTATGCACTGAATTTATAAATCATTTGATGAGCATGAAGCATCCTTCATGTTTTCCTGTCTAATCTATCCAACATCTTTTGGGGCCAGTCAATCACTTCAAAACTGTAAGTTAGGATAGGAAGAGCAAATTGGTTTATAGCTTGAACTTTGTTCCTAGATATCAATGCTGTTTTCTGGATTAATTTAAATCTTCTAAAATATTCCTTACTGTGCTTTATTCAGATTTGTTCATGTTTTATTGCTGAATCTTCATCAATTTCCAAATATTTATACACTCCCTCTTGCTCAAGTTTTTTTACATCACATTTATTTATTTGTTTATTTATTTTATTTTATTTTATTCTACATTTGTTGACCGGGCTAGTCTAGCTGGATACATGTCCATTTTCAGTAGAGGCCCTGGGAGAAAAGCTCCAACAAAGACATACAAAGAAATATAAAAGTCATGGTAGATCAAAAAAAAAAATACAAAAGTCAAAACAGATCAAACTAAAAACTACAATTGTAATAAAAACATAACGTTTTATATATATATATATATATATATATATATATATATATATATATATATATATTCAAATACAATAATCAGTGAGGATGACATTAGCAGTAAGCATCAATGGGTAATGTACAAGAGCTGGTCAATATGCAGTATACACATAGATTGTATTTGCAATAATATGGTATTTTGCTGATCTAGGGTAATATTATGAGTTTCAGAGTAATTATTAGTTTAAACACATTCTTGTCCCAAACTGTTGTTTTCTTGCTGCTGCAGCTTTCCTACTTTAAAGGTTGATTTTGCGCATTTATCAAGACCAAATGACAATCTTAAATCATCTGCAAAAGGTTTGACTACTTGCAGTTGTGCTTTCAGTTCCTCTTATAGCAGTATAAGCAAGCCTATGATGCAATACTTAGAGGTTCATATGTTGCCTTTTAATGTGACTTTATTTCATACTTGCATATATCTAAAAAATGAGGGTTAGAGAGAGAAAAAGAGAGACAGAGAGAGAAGGATAGAGAAGAGAAAATGTATAACATTCAAGCCTTGCCCACAACATTCCCTTACTTGCATTTGCCACAGCTTTAGCACTACTATAAAACCTTGAGAATAACAGAACATTGTACTGTACATAAATCAAAAAAATGTTACAAAGACATGTATTGGAGCATTTCTTCCTAGGCCTCCGCTGAAAACTGGCTTTGTTCCAAGTCGGAATTTCCCAGTTAACAAATGATAAATAAAATAAATAAAATGTTGACCTTAGTATCACATGAACCAAAAACATGTTGACTTTAATATCACATAAACCAAAAACATGTTGACCTTAGTATCACATAAACCAAAAACATGTTGACCTTAGTATCACATAAACCAAAAATATGTTGCCCTTAGTACTACATGAACCAAAAACATGTTGACCTTAGTATCACATGAATCAAAAACATGTTGCCCTTAGTATCACATTAACCAAAAACATGTTGACCTTAGTATCACATTAACTAAAAACATGTTGACCTTAGTATCGCATGAATCAAAAACATGTTGACCTTAGTATCACATGAACCAAAAACATGTTGCCCTTAGTATCACATTAACTAAAAATATGTTGACCTTAGTATCACATGAACCAAAAACATGTTGACCTTAGTGTCACATGAACCAAAAACATGTTGCCCTTAGTATCACATTAAACAAAAACATGTTGACCTTAGTATCACATTAACCAAAAACATGTTGACCTTGGTATCACATTAACCAAAAACATGTTGACCTTAGTATCACATAAACCAGAAACATGTTGCCCTTAGTATCACATGAACCATAAACATATTGATCTTATTAACAGCAAAGTATTTTATTTATTTATTTTACATTTGTTGACCGGGCTAGTCTAGCTGGATATATATCCGTTTACAGTAGAGGCCCGGGGAGAAAAGCTCCGGTACAGTAAAAATTACAGTGTTGAATATACATATACATAAAGTAAAAAATATTTAACAATATAACAAATAATAAAATAATAACAAGTAACCCACACTATCTGCCTCCCCATCATGTGAGTGTTTATGTTGAACATCCCCAGGCCTTACAACAGACCAGCTCCTAAAAAAAGTAGGTCCTGATCCCTTATATAGGCCTATCCATTATAATAAAATAACCTGATACATTTTACTCATAACACATGGCTTTTAGTTTCATATCACATAGCCAACTTACATTTGTATACTATGTGTTTTGACTGCATACAACAAAACAACAAACTAAGGGGGAAGTACGAACTGTAGAGAAAAAATGAAAAGGTAACTGAAGTCAGTTCTGTATAACAGTTAACAGAGTACTTTTCACACTATAAGACATGGCTTTTACTATCATACCACGTACAATCTGACACTAATAGTCCTCCTTATTCAGCCATATTTTCTGAATTTCAAAACTGTAAGTTCCCTCCTGGGAACAGCATACTTTTCTTGATGTGGTTCCAGATGTACAGTCCATCTCTTTTTCATCCTTGTAGAATTTTTCAGTAGTCGTATATTAAAAAAAAAATCTGCTTCACTCCTCCCTGATTTACTTGGCACATGTTCTCTGTTATCTCTGCTTTGCTTTTTTTTAAGGGGGTGAACCTGATTTTAGCCTGTTCTTCCTTTTGCAGCATCTGTCCAGCTAACCATCAGGTGCATTTTAACTGCCTCTACACATAATCTTTGGCATAACATCTGCCAACATTTCAGAAAACATTCAACATCCGATGGCATGACAAAACAAAAGGACTGTGTGCCTTTTACTAGGATAATAGCTACAGGATACCTAATTGAAATGTCAAATGCTAGTTCCCTTCCCCATTTTAGAAAGGGTGCCAATGCCTTCTTTTTTGTAAACAAATCTGCACTATAGTCTCGGAAGATCTTAACTGGATGCCATAATATTTTCAAAATCTCAGCCAAATCTTTTACCATTTTTAAGATGCAGTATCTGTCATTGTGATCCAACCACTTAAAAGCAAACTACCTAGGGAAGAACCAAATCTATTGTATGGGCAGCACTCTGTAAGCTGTTCCCATCATTGAAGATTTCTTCTAATCATAGTAGTATACCCAGAAGTCCTTACATTCATTTTCTGCCGCAGTATTTTTAACATATGCAATTCCCTACCATGGAAGCCCGACGTCTGGCCAGTCTACCAAAGAATTCTGCTGCTTTAAAAGTATACTAAATATCACCCAAATGCTCCTTGCATATTGTAGGGCATAAAGGTGATGTTCAGGTCTACCACAGTCAGAATTTCTTTGCTGCCAGTCCAAACATATCTTTCCCTGTTGGTCTGTTTACCTGTATCTGTTTTTTTGCCAGTTGAATGCATTTTCACTCTCCACTGACTACCTATGTCTGTTTGTTAACTTCCTTGCAGTTGTAGATAAGTGCCCCATTGTTTTCCTTTTTTTTTTTTTTTTTTTTTTTTTTTTTTTTTCTTATTTTGTGCTCCTTATGATTAATGTCTTCCAGGAAGGGTAAATGCCAGTGTGAAAAACAGATTCCCCATAAAGGCCACCACAATGTGTCTTTTTTGTCTTGGAGCTTCTCATGACCATATGTCTTGTTCAATTTGCCAGGCGTTCATCCCAAAAACTGTTCACAGTAGACTTTCTTTCTTTTCCTTGTATCTTGAGAAGATACAATGGCAGGAGTCTCCTGCCCCAAGAGTTAACTGTTAGGGAAGAAGAAGAAGGTGAAAAAGGTACATCCAGAATCTTCCACTGCCCAGACTCTGCCAGGTGTTTCATTATAAACCCAGATACTTGCCCAGCTGTGTTGTTGGACTTATCTGCCACAACCATATTATAGGCCAGTGAGGATCTGGCTAGCAGCATGTCCAAATAGGCTTTGCAGGTGTCCATGTTGGAGGTTCAGGGGGAGACTGAGGATTGCTCTTTTTAATTAAATGTGCTGCTACTAACCCCTCTGTAGTGTCTGTAGCCTCTGATAGGGCATCTTAATTGCTTCCTTTGCCAGAGTTATTGCCTTCTGACAAGGACAGCAGAGCTATGGAAAGGCTGGGTAAGAAGATTTACTCTTCTGCTACCCTAGCTTTTAGGGCTATTAATTATCAGATCCATATGTCTAGGTATGTGTTGGCTCTTCTTTCTTAGGCCTGTCAACTTATTTCTGCTTTTCCAGACTCTGAGGGTAAAACTTTTGTTCTTTCCTTGCTAGGAACTTCCTGTCAAGTCATTCATCATTCTATTAAATGGAGCTATGATGCAGCAGATGCCTCTTCTAGGACTGCTGTTTTTGGTTCAGTGATGAGGAGGTATTCTTGGCTTAGGCTTCAACCTCTACCTGATGATATTAAGGCTAAGTTAATGGATGCTCCTCTGGATTCTAAGCTTTTTCTTGGGGAAGTTGCTGCTGGTTTAAGTCCCTTCAGGATAAGGATAAGACCTTACTGGAGCTTAAACATGTATTTGCTTCTCCTGTCCCTAAATTTCAGAGAAACTACCGTGCTAAGCCTGCTTTTGTTCGTAGGCATTCTCGTCCTTCTACTAAAGGTAAGAAGAGTGGCAAATGGGCTCTTCTTACTAAGGCTTCTCAGTTTTCAGGGACTCTGAAGCCATCCTTTCCAGACAAACCAGGTGCTGAAAAACTATCTATCACTTCCCAGCCACATTCCTCTTTCTCTTCCTATTTGGCTTTAGATCACCCAAGATTCTTGTGTTCTGTCAATCATTTGTCAAGGGTACTTCATGGTGTGGAAATCCCGTCCTCCTTTTATGAGCATTCTCCAGCCTCCTCAGGAGCAACTTCCCTTTTTCCCAGATGTTCTTCAAAATCTCTTGACTCAGGGTACTATTCAAGAGATGCTTGTGTCCCAAAGGGAGAAAGGGTTCTATTTCCAGGAAGGAGGGCACCTGGAGACTTATTCTAGACCTCTCTCATCTGAACACTTTTCTAAAAGTGCTTTCCTTTTGAATGTTGTCCCTTCAGATTCTGTTTCTTCACTTGCTCCCTCAGGTCTTTCTGGTGTCTCAGGATATCAATGATCCTTATCTCTATATTCTGACCCATCCTCTTTTCAGGAAGTTTTTGCATTTCTCTGTTGCTTCCTGACATTTTCATTTCTTTGCTTTGCCCTTTGGCCTTTCTAGTGCCCCAAGGGTGTTCACCAAATACCTTGCTCCTGTGACTGCTTTTTGCAAGCTTCAAAGGATCCAAATATTTCCTTACTTGGACAAGCTGTTGAGTCAGGCATTGTCTCCAGAGACTCTTTTGCAAAATCTTCATTTTGCTGTTTCCCCTTCTTCAGAGTCTGGAGTTCACTATCAATTTCAAAAAGTCTTCTGTGACTCCTTCTCAGGATCATGTTTTTCTGGGTTGCAGGATTCAGATAGTGCCAATGCTGGCTTTCCTGCCCCCTCCAAAGGCCTTAACTCTCATTTCTTTCATTTGCACTCTAGTTTCTGAGAGTTCCAGCTTTCATGGCACCCACCATTCCAATGCTCCTTCTGGTTAAACTTCACATGAGAAAGTTTCAGTGGTTTCTGAAGTCAGTGTGGCTTCAACATGCACATCCTCTAGACTTTCTAGTTCCTCTTCTTCCTTGTCTCATACAGGAACTTCACTGGTGGATTCAACAGTAGTCTCTGAACCCAGGGATCCCTTTTCACCCCCCTCTTCCCTCTCAGGAATTGTTCACAGACACTTTAGATATGGTACGTGGGAGTGGTATTTGGCTCCCTAAAAGTTCAGGGTATGTGACTGCCTTGTCAGCAGAAGGAACACATTGATGTCAAAGAGATGAGGGCCCTCCTGCTGGCTCTTCAGGAATTTTATCCTCTTTTTTTCTCCAGGGCCTCTGAAGCTGTTCATAGACCATACCACAGTTATGTGGTATATCAACAAACAGGGAGGAACAAGATCTTATTTACTTTCCTGGTTGGCAATTCTGGTATGGATCAGGCAGTTTATATCCCTTCAGATCAGAACATTGTGGCAGATACTCTGAGCAGTTCCTTAACTCAGTCCCATGAATGGATGCTTCACAGGGATGTGTTTCTGGACATTATCCATCAGTGGGGAACTCCTCACATGGATCTTATTGCCTTCCCTCTGAATAGACAACTTCCCCTGTTTTTTGCCAGAGTTCTAGGTCCTCTAGTGTGGAAGGTGGATGCCATCTCATTTTCTTGGAAGGGAATGTTTCTTTATGCATTCCCTCCCCTTCCTATCATTCTAAAAGTGCTATTCAAAAATTCAGCAGGATGCTCCCACAATCTTGTTGGGGACTCCCTTTTGGCCATGACAGCACTGGTTCCCTCGTCTTCTGCATTTAGGCAAGGGCAATTGTCACAAGTTACCTCACTGGGTTTATTTACTCTCACAAGACAAGGGATCTCTCATCCATCCTCACCTGTCCATGCTTCAACTGACAGTGTGGGTGATAGGATTTTGATTCCTCATAGACACCTTTTTTCTGAGGATGTGCTGCAAGTCTTCCAGGAGCCAGGAAACCTACTACTAGGAAATCCTTCTTATCCAAATGGAAGACGTTTTCCATTTGGTGTTTTTTTCTTAACCTGGACACAGTTACAGTGGATGTTCCTTTGTTTCTTTCTTATTTGTGTTAGTTTTTAAATGCTGGTTTGGCCTATTCTTCTATTAAGGCACACATCAGCTAGCTCTGCTTGTCTGCCTTTTGCTTCTCTTTTAGCTTTTAGATTTGAGGTGAAACAATTTCTTAAAGATATCCTTAATATTAGACCTCCCAGGAAGCCTGTTCCTCCTCCCTGTGATCTTAATTTTGTTTTGGAGAAGTTGACTCAGGCTCCTTTTGACCTTGCTGCTTCAGCTTCCTTTCAACATTGTTCCTGGAAGACTATTCTTTTGTTGGCTCTTACTTATACCAGACAGGTATCTGTCTGAGTTACAGGCCATTATTGCTTGTCCTCCTTTTTTGACCTTTCATGAGAACAGTGTCCTAAGGTGGTTAATGAGCTGTCACTTAATCAACCTATTAATCTGCTTACTTTTTCACCCCTCCATAAACTGACAGTGAGAAGGTGCTGCATACTTTGGACATGCATAGGCAACTCAAAGTTTATTTGGATAAGACTAAGGGTATTAGAAAATCTGATCAGTTATTTCTTTCTTTTCATTCTACATCTTTGGGACTTGCTGTATCCAAGCAAACTGTTTCTTCTTGGATTTCTAAGGCTATTTTTTTGTTACACTTGTCATGTTAAGAGCCTTCCCTCTTCAGTCAAGGCTCATTCTACTAGAACTGTGGCTTCTTCTGGTACTTTAGTCAAGGGCTTAGATACTAATTATATTCTTGAAGCAGCTACCTCGACTTCTGTGCATAGCTGCACCAAGCACTACAAGTTGGATGCTATCTCTAGAGCTAGGACTGGTTTTGCTAGTGCTGTTCTTTATGGCTTTTTAGGGGACTCTTTTGGTCCTACCCCCTCCCTAGTTTCTTCTTGAGCTTTGGCATTCTCACATATGTTAAGAATACTGTGGTAGTGAATGTACGGACATAGTACAGTTGTATAAAATCTTGGCATTACAGTAGATGTCCTTGCCTTCACTGCAGCAGTATTCGCTCCCTCCCTCCCCATAGTCCTTTCCCTTCTTGGATGCACAGATTACCTGTTGGGTTCCTTGGACTGGTGTTCCTACTGGGGCAATCAGTTCTGACTGTGGTAGGCCTGAATGTCACCTTTATGCCCTGTGCTGCATAAGGAGCATTTGGGTGACATTCAGTGTACCTTTAAAGCAACAGGAGTCTTTTGGTAGACCAGCCAGATGTTAAGAATACTGCAGTAGTAAAGGCAAGGACATCTACCATTATGGTAAGATTTTACACAACTGTACTTTTCTTTTACATGAATATCAGCAGTTCATATGCTCTCACTCTGTCTGGCAAGCACAGAATTGCAATTTATTCCTGCAAGCATTATTTTCTAGATTAGCTAACTTATTTTGCAATATCTGAATATGAGACTGGATTTCTTTAATATGTTTAACACTCAGACTGATTGCTGCTCTTTGCTCTGACAACTCAGAACTTTGCTGTAATATAGCCAGTTGAATCTGTTGGTCATGACAGGGTTGCACCTTCCTTATCTGTTGAATATCACTAGAGATTACCCTCATTGGGCTGAGAATATGCTCTACTGAAACCTGAATCTCCTTAAAGTCAACACACAGTTCAAGTGAAACAGATAAACATCCAAAACTAAAAGTGAAAAAACACCAAACCAAAATGCAGCTTAGATGAAAAGGAGTCCTAAGCCTTCTAATATACATTCCTGAGCTTTTTACTTCAAGCCAGCTACATTTTATCTACATATGGCCACTTACTGGATGGAAGGTGTTCTTCAGTTCCTGCAGCACATTGCATATGTCATAGTTCATACAAAGGCTTTGTAAATATTGAAATAATAAGGGCAGGTTCTTGGCTGAACTTACTCACTATACTTTTCTCATCCCCTTCAACCTAAATCTCACTTCACAACCCTCTCTAGCCTCCCACTCCACTCCTTTCCTTTGTTTGTTCCCACTACCTTACCTTATCCACTTCATCTCTGCAGACCTTTCTTTACCTTCTTTTCTTTCCTCCCTAATCACCTAAGCTATCTGAAGACACCCTGCCCAGCACTCTTTTTATAATGTCCTTCTCTCCACCCTTCTTCTGTCTTACTTTTTTAACCATGATATTAACACCATCTCTCACACTAAGACATCACTCAATTTCCTTTCATTGTCTCTAATCATGTAATCTCTAATATCTCTTTAAATATCTTATTAGAATTGTCTCAGGTCTCATTTATCACATACTAATCTATGTAACAAATAATATGACTATTGAGTGTTTCCTCACGTATTTTCTTCAACTCATGTAATTGTTTTATTTTTTCTTTAATTTCACCTTACTATGAAACCTATGCTCTATGTTTTTCCTCAATAACATTTTTTCACTCTTACATTTTTAGTGTTATGTGATACTTTTTTTATTTAAAATATTTGTACTTCATGTTGTGTAATGGGACATGATACTTTTACAGAAATATCTGTACTTGATTTTTGAAAGATTGTGTTTGTTTGTAGAGCTTTTCCTCCCAGGCCTCCACTGAAAATGGACACTTTCTGACCCAGTCGGACTTTCTCAGTAAACAAATATCAAATAAATAAATAAGGTGTACCTCAGGTTTGGACAAATAAACAATCAAGTTGTCAGCACAAAAAGAGAGCATAAGCTGTTAGTCTGTATTATCTAACTTGCAAGCTTGGAAGTCTTAAGCTTAAGAGGTCATGCAGGAGTCAGTCTCCCCTATAAAGTGCTATATTATTGCCTCAGTACATATGCTACTATGATTATTATTATTATTATTATTATTATTATTATTATTATTATTATTATTATTATCATTATTATTATCATGTTACAGTTTGCTATCTAATCACAGGGACTGACATTTAGCTATGTGAGTTTATATATGACAGCAGAGTCATGACATGGGATTGTGGTGAACACCTTTGCAAGGTCTAGATATGTGTTGTGCACTGTTTTGCTCTTCATCCATAGTTTCAGTATTTTTTTCAAAGAGGTCAACCAGGTTAAGTAGATGGGACCTGCTCTTGACAATTCCAAACTGGGATGGGTTGAGAGTCTATAAATTCCCTTTATCCTTATTCATTAATTCCATAATGATCCTTTCCATAGCCTTACAGATGAGAATGATCAGGCATATGGGTCTATAATTTCTCTAGTCAGTTGAAGACCTATCTTTGTGTAAGGGAATGACTGTTGCTGTCTTCCATTTACCTGGAATGAATCCAGTTTTGAGGATGATATTGAATAGCTACTATAGGGGATCAGGTAAGCCATATTTCCGGCTGACCAAGGGGAAGCATGGCATGTCATTTGGCCCCACAGATGTAGTGTTCTTGGCTTTAAATAGTACCCCAAGAGCTTGCTCTTGGGAGGTTTGCCATGTGTCGATACTGGGGGAGGGGAGTGATGATATCTGAGCTAAATTTGTCCACTAGAAGATTGATTAGGTCCTCTGGGCCCAAGTGTGTGATACCATTTAGCTCTGCATAGTTTTAGGCATGGTTTCTGAGATTTTTGATACAATTAGAGAAGGCTTTGTGGTTATCCAGTCTGGGGATACTTACTTACTTTAGCAAGAGTGTTTTTTAGCATCTTAAAAGTTACATTTATATTTGTGTGCAATGAGTTTTTTCCTTTTATTATATGGTCTGTTTATATTTGTGTTCCATCACAAGGATTTATTTTTGACACTCAGCAGTTACACTTCCTTAAAGAGAGATCCTGTCTATTAATTCCAGATAACTTTTTCAAGTGTGTTAGGAAACTTTAGATTACTTGTTTTGTCCCAAGACACCTACACCTTTCCATCATCTTTTTTTTTCTGCTGCTGTATAAAGTTTTCATACCTACTATTTTCAATCTCTCCTTTATTACTCTGCTTGGCATAGATATTCTTTCCCCCTCTTTCTGCCACAACCATATGATACCACTGTCTGCAGACTTTCATTATTATGGCTTCTGTCATCCAATCACTCTTTAAACATCTGAAACACACATACACACACACACATCCCTCATCTCCTGCCTCTTATCCATGAGTCACTATTGTCCCTATTATTACTTCAATAACTCTACCATCCTCCACTTTCAGGATAAGTGCCTTACTAACACCCTTCTAGCAATTCACTATCATTACTCCTTCGACACTTGTCTGCATTCTGTGTATCCACTCACCATTATTACTTCCCTATACCCTTTCTAAACACTACTACAATTTCAACTAATTATTCTGGCATGCTACACTACATTACACTAACTCCATGTCATTTGCTTCTAGCTCAGCTCACTTCATATCTCTGCCCACATTTCTAGTACCACCCTGCCCCTCACAGCTACTCAGCACATTTCCTGATACACTAATCATATCTAGTAATTTCTTTAGTATATTATGACATCAAATATTTTAGCCACAAATACTTACATGTTAAAACATTACCTCACAAAGTTCACTTTAATTACAAATTCATATCTAAGTTTATCTATCCTAATACATAGAAACCTAACAATTTAGAGGAATGTGGCAATATTTGTCCTAACTCCTGGCCAGCTGATTCAAGTACATCTAATTTCCTTGCACTTAACCCACATTTCTTCACATCAGAATCTAGTAGTATGGACTCAGGATTCAAGATATTCAATATGAATATCATGTGTATACTCATAAAAGCATCATGAAATTCTTTCTTATTTACCCCTCAACTCACCAGGCGCTCTCACACTAACATAGACTTGGCTAAAACCAGATAGAAAAGATGAACACATTTTTCCACTAGGTTAAAACATCCTAAGAACAGAGAGACAGACAGAATAATTGGTGGTGTTGTACCCCTCTTCCACAGTCACCTACAACTGCCAACTGCCCAGATACCTACAACCAATACTGCATCCAGTTCAGCAGTGCTAAGATGCTTATATCCTTCATAAAACATAACATCCATAAGAATTTATTCATCATACCACTATATATTCTACCTGGCAATAACATACCCATTGCTGAAGACATATGTTCTGGGGCATTAACTCACATTCTTCATGGAACTTAAATTCTAAGTGGCCCAAACATTAACTGGCATCTGTTCATCTCTTTCTATTAATCTCTTCACCTTCACTCAACTCAGTCTATCCACCAAATATAACAAACCCCGGAACACTTGATCTACTCCAGATTGGATCCTAACCTCCCACCCTAACAATATAACTAAATCCAGCATCCCGCAAAATACTGTCAATGATCACCACCCAACCTTTACAATATAGGCTGTAAATATTTTCTCAAAAATGTCATCACTTTAACATAGTGTGAAACCTAACCTAGTTCAACACAGACACTTTCATTTTTTACTTTAAAACAAGTAAACAGGATTTCTTTGTAGTATAAATTATTGCCATTAAGACTTTAATGCAGTCTTCTTAGGAATATTCATTGAACAAGCCCCACTAAGAAAAAAATCATGTCATAGTCCATCCTGCTTCATAGTTTACCAATAAATAAATAAATAAGTGAGATAAAGATATAACACCTGGAAAGCATGTCTCAGAAGATAAAACCAAGAACATTTCAAAATCTCTTATAGAATCAAATTAAAACACCTGTTCTATAACCTTCAAAAAACACAATAGCAAAACTCAAAATATTTCTAAAACCAGGCAAAGCATCTCAAACAAATCCATCTCTAACTCAAAATACATCTGTTCAGCAAATAATTTCCTAAAACCAGGCAAGGCATCCCAACCCAACCCATTTTTAACAGATACTTATGCAAGCATAACCTCCAAATTCGATACTCAGTTCATACAAGCAGCAAAATCCCTAGTCAAGGATAATGCAGTCAGCTCTCCTCCTCAACCCAGATTTCCACATCAGAAAGCAAGAAATTATTTTTCTTTCAAACCTGCTTCGATCTCAACAATCAAAAGACACCTACTTAAGCTAAAACCAACTAATTGCAGTGAATAACCTTCTGCAACATTGTTTCAAACTTGCAATGGCTCACACCATCTCAAGAGCTAAAAAATACACTTATTCAGGGAGTCTATATACTACATAGCCAGAAACACCTTTACATCTTGCCCTAGCCAAAAGAAGAAATTTCACTGTACTAATTGTATTCCCTATGCCATTTTTCCAGTATTCTCTGAAATTCTTGAAAAATATGTACATACAAAACTACTTCAATATCTCTTTAAAAAATAATAATAATAATAAATAAAATACACGGTTCAGATGAACTAAAAAGTAACTTTAATTGAGTGAATAAAGTTTCCTTTTAGTTCATCTGAACAGTGGGTTTATTTATTTTGATTCATTCCGTGTTATAGGCACCTAAGGATTTCTGTACAGAGTTAGGAGCTATCGACCACTTTTCTGTTTCTATCTCTTAAATAATAATCTATACAACACAACACAGTACGGTTTGTGATCAAATCATAGTGCAAACATTCATAGGTTCATAGGTAGGTACTAGGCTATTGGCCTTAGGTACTATATAAGCCTAGCCACAGGTACCCTGGCTTTCGCCACCCAAGAAAGTTATTTTCCTGTGCCACTGTCGAGCAGAGCCACAGAAGTGAATTTCCTGTCTCCCATCCAATCATCAAGATTTTTCTTGAACAGTGCTAATGAGGAGCTTTGTTTGATATAGATAGGTAGTTTGTTCCAGAGTATGGGAAGTCTCTGGGACAGGAATCTATCCCTCCAGCATGTTCTGTTTATTGTGGTGATGAGGTTTAGGTCCCTAGAGCGTGTAGCTCGTAGGGATTGGGATTTCTTTAAGTGGAGCATGTCTAAAAGCTCTGGGTTTGACATAGCTTTGTGTGTTAGGCACAGAGCGCCTCTGAGTAGGCGATATGCAACCGAGTAAAGCTGCAGTTTTTTGAGACAGTCTGCATAGGGCATCTCTTTAAGGCCAGTAATCCTCTTTATGAGGTATTTCTGTGGCCTTTCCAGTTGTTGTAGATGTCTTGTGAGGTACATACCAAAAGGGGCATTGTACTCTATAATGGGTCTAATGAGTGACGAGTAGAGTGGAACAATGACCTCTGTTTTCCTGGATGAGAAACCTTTTGTGATGAGGTGTGCCACATAGAAGGATTTCCTGACTACCGTGGTGATGTGATTATCAAAGGAGAGACTACTGTTCACCTGTGTCCCAAGGTCTCTTATCACACTTTCAGTGTTAAGTAGACTACCACCTATGTGGTAGTTCATGGGTACTGAGTTTTTACCAAAAGGAATGACAATGCACTTTTTGGCATTGAGCTTGAGGCCATGGCTTTGACACCAGGCATCTGTCTCAGCAAGGCCCTTTTGTAGGATGTACACATCTTTTGGAGTTTTGATTATGGCTCCTAGTTTGCAGTCATCTGCGAACTTCATTAGCCAAAGACCTTCTGTGTTGACCTGTACTTCAGAGAAGTAGATACCAAACAGGAGAGAACCCAGGACTGAACCCTGTGGTACTCCACTTGTCACTGGTCTGAAGCTAGATTTGGAGTTTGCTACTTTCACAGTTTGGGTTATGTCAGTGAGCCAGTTGGCAACCCATCTTGTGACATAGGGATTTATACCTAGTTTAGTGAGTTTATCTATAATTCCAGAGTGGGGGATGGTGTCAAAAGCCTTGGCCAGATCTAGATAGGCTGTGTGAACCACCTTACCCTCATCTACGGCTTTGGTGACTGCTTCAAAGAAGTCTATCAGGTTTAGGAGACATGATCTGCCTTTTACAAACCCGAACTAGGTGGGGTCCTGAGTTTGGAGATTACCAATGTCATTGTTTATACGTTCCATGATGATACGCTCCATAGCCTTGCAGACCAGGCTCGTTAGGCTAATGGGGTGGTAGTTTCCGGGGTCTGCGGTGGCTCCCCCTTTGTGGAGTGGGATAACTGTCACTGTGCACCATTCATTGGGCACATAGCCTGAGGTGAGGCTATGACTGAACATGGTACTTAGGTGGGGTGCCAGTTCATTCTGTAGTTCATGTAGAACACAGCCTGGGATGTCGTCAGGTCCCATGGATGCTGTGTTCTTGGCTTTGGATAGTGTGTTTTTTACCTGTGCAGCTGTGAATACAGGAACTTTGCATTCTTCTGATATAGAGATGGGCCCTTTAGGGGATGACAGAGGGGTAAAGTTAACACTGAACCTATCTGCCAGGATGTTCGCAATATCCGTTTGTTCTGTATATTTAGTGCCATTGTGCTGTAACACAGAGCAGATCTGAGTTTTGCCATTGAGATTCTTGACATAGCTATAGAATGCTTTGTGGCTGTCTTTAGAGTCAGTGGTGATTTTGTTTTCATAACAAGCTTTGGAGGATTTTATGAGGGATCTCAGCTTCTTACTGAAGCTGACCAGGGAGTTTCTCCATTCATGGGATTTTACTCTTTTTTGCAACAGTTTCTTTCTTCTGTTGTAGAGTTTGTTTATGGCAGGGGACCACCAGATTGGCTTCCTTTTTTTGGAGGATAGCATCTTGGTTCTGTTAGGGATTGCACGATCCATGCACTCATGTAAGTGCTTATAAAGTGCATTTGTGTAGGATTCAGCAGTTATACCTCTATTGTCCATCAGCATGGGTGTCGTGAAGTTTGCCACTTCTGACTTAAGAAGCGTGAAGTTGGCTTTGGAGAAATTTTTTACTGTGGTTTCCCTAATGGGGGGGGGGGGGATGTGGATGTCTAGGGTGATTAGCTTATGGTCGGATCTGACCAACGAGGAGTTGACCTCTGGTGTGGAGCACCGGTTGCCCATGTTGGTAACAACCAGGTCTAGGATATTACTGCCCCTGGTGGGGGTGTGGATAAGTTGATCCATGGCATTGGAATTTATGAATTCCAGAAAACGTTGAGCACAATAGTTGGTACATGAGTAGTTTTCCCAGTTAATGGTAGGGTAGTTGAAATCACCCATTATTAGGGTGTTAGGTTGTACCCTAATATTTTCCAGTGTATTAAGAAATGAGGAGTGGGAATGCTGGGGCATGGTGGGGGATCTGTAGCAAGCTGCAATTTGGATTGTGGTCTTGCCCAGAGTTAGTTGCACTTGGATAATCTCGGATGCATTATGCTGAGCAACTAGCCTGGAGGTGTGGATATCCTTAATGAATATGAACACACCTCCGCCTTTAGTGTTTTGGTCCGGGTTAGGTGGCCGAAAGGTGTGGTATGAATTATAGCCTGGTAATGCAGGGGTACTCTCTGGAGCCTTGAACCAAGTCTCTGTCACTGCACAGATGTCGATGTTCTCCATTTTAAGGAGTGCCTTGAGAGAGTGCATTTTGAGGTTTAGACTCCTAGCATTGAGTAGCAATACCCTCAGATTTTTCTTGCCTGTACCTGTTAGGGTGGTGAATTTGTCATTTGAACCTTGCCTACAAAAGGAAATATAGGGGTGGCTAGAGCCCTAGCCAGTATCCAGAATCCCAGGGGCGACAGGTGCAGGCCATCTCTGGCAAAGCATCGTGGCTTGTCGATCATGTCATCCCAGGCAGACAGATACTGGATCCCCTTAGAATGACACCAGAAGCTTAGCCAATTATTGAAGTCAATCATTTTGTCCTTGTACTGTGGTATCATTCTGGGTGATAGCAGGATGCTACACAGGGCTAGGGTCATACCTGCGTGGGTTACAATATCGGACAGCTCCTCCATGTCCCTTTTCATGTAGTCCAAGGAGGTACGTCTCAGATCTTTCACACCAACATAGACAATGACAGAGTCATATTTGTACTTGTTGTGGAGTGACCTGAGTGCATGCATTATGTGGCGGATCCTGGCACCTGACAGGCAGCTGACAGTAACTTTCTCCTTGTTTAGCCTGGTGAGTGGAACATCAGTGTGCCTGACTATAGAGTCACCTATGATTAGAGAGTTGGGTACATTGTTATGCCTTATGGGCTGTGGTTGAGTGGCACACTGAGTTTGTGGGCTATGTGTCATTTGGGTTGTGTTAGGGGGTGGAGGTTGTTTGTGTTTCTGCTTTGGAGGTCCCTGTTGTTTGGGCATGTTTTTAATGAGAGCTTCTGCGAATGTAGGTGTGTGTTTTGTGTTTCTATGTGTGTGTTTTGGTGGTGTAGGTTTTGAGGGACTATGTGCTGAGTGTGGTGTGGTGCAAGTGTTTACCTTCTCCTCTTGACTGTCTAGTCCAGTCTTGGGTGAAGAGAGCTTTGCTTCCAGTTTGGCTATATAAGTGCATCTCTCACAGGTTGTAGTGTTGGGTGGTAGGAGGAGAGGGATGTCTGTGTACATGAGGCAATTACTGCATTGCCCCAAGGTGCCCAGATTCATCAGGTAGACAGCAGAAAACACCGGGGGCTGACCCTTAGACATGCCTGGATAGGTGCTTATTTGTTAAGTACTAGAAACTGTTTTCCTCTAGACAGTGAGGAAAGTTGAGTGCTGTAGTAATTTGTAGCTTATTTAGTGCTTACAATAAGTTCTGAACAAGTGCTGAAACAAAAAACTGGCTAGTTCTAAGAAACAAAATTAAGCTAGAAGGCTTCCCTCCTACACAGAAAGGCTGGGGCCCTAGAAGCCTACAAATAGTCCTGGACACAGCAAATCTATATCCAGGCTAGACTACCCACAGGAAAGGCAGGAAACAAGCTTAGAAAAAGTTTTTTTTTTTTTTTTAGTGGAAAGATAGAAAGGAGTAGCAGAAACTAAGCTGATTGGCCTTCTCAAATGTTCTCCCTGTACTGGGTAGAATGAGGTAATGACACTAGACTGGGAGGAGGGTCCCAGATCAAATTTACACTAGGGGCGGGCAACTGCAAAGCCACCCAACTATAAAAACACTATACAACAGTGATGGAGGGTGGGAAACAAACTGCAGAAATGTTTCTCACAGCTGAAAAGCAGCAGTGAGCCTTTAAATTAAAGTTTTAAACAGCTAAAGGAACCTCTAGAAAAAAAGAGTTTAACTGCAATAAGTTATCAGAAACAAACAACCAAACAGATGCTTATATTGCACTATATAGCTTCCTTAACACCTTCATCCACAACAGAAACAATGGTAAAATAGTCTGAACTCTATTCCTTTATTTGTCTAAGGATTTTGATAAAGTTTTCCAACAAAAACGGTTGCATAAATTCGCAAATATATGGCTCACTACTAGCAATATTACTTGGTTCCATAGCTATCTCTTCAGTGGAAGTCAATCAGTGAAATGGCATAGTTCCTACACCTCCTTTCACCCAATCAGCATTGGGTTTCATGGGGCTCTGTACCTGGCCAACTTTTATTTATTTATTTATTTATTCGACATTTGTTAAACAGGTTGGTCCAACTGAGCCAGTAGCCCATTTTCAGTGGAAATCCAAAGAGAACAGCTCTAGAGATTTTGCAGACAAATGAAGTAATATCACACTTAACAAGTATTTCTAAATACAAAAAATGAAAATACAAAAACAGACAAATAGTTGTTGTAACATTAGTAAGAGTTAATATCTAATTAACCATCCTCTGCTATGGAAAGGATCAAAAGTTTTAGCTCAGATGGTGTAGTGTTATGTTGCTGTGATTGTAGTGCACAGCATCCCAGGCTCAAGACTTGGCAGGGCTGATTATTTAGCAGGAGAGTTGGCATAATGGTTAAAGTGCTTACCTTACAAACACAAGGTACAGAGTTTGATTCTTGTGTGGGGTAAATGGCTAGGTTTAAAATTACCTACAAAGGCAGTTAGCCTAGTACTAATCTATGAGAATAAAGAGGTTTTTTTTTGTTTAGTTGAGCATGCATCCAAAAATAATGATACATAGCAAAGAGTTAAATTAGAGCTCAGTATAATATAATTCTATGTGATGTAGTTTCCTAGCTAATGGGATTATTGACTTGAGGAGTGTAATTGTTTGTGTGTAGGTTAGGGGGAATAAAAGGGTGTAGAGGATTAGGTAAGGTAATGACCATACCTCTCAACCTCTTAGAGCAAGAAATCTAGACAAGGCCATAAATAAAAGTGTGACAAAGGCCCAAAAATAGGGACAATTTTTAAATATTGCTCTTACAAACTTAGAAAGCAAATCATGGCTATTTTGTGGTATGTTTGTTGGAGTTTAGATAAACATGTGGACTGAATGCTAGTGAGGATAGAGGCTATAAGGAGAAGGGAGGGAAGGATGAGAGACTGAGCTAGGGAGAGTCTAGTGTCTGAGTTAAGAAATTTCTTATTTCAGTATAGTAGACCTAGTTTTTGGTGAGTTTCTTTGATATTTTGCTGAATATTCAAGTTACATTTAAGTTAATCATCGATAATGGTACCTAGGAGTTTAGCGTAGGGATCAACTTTGATAGTGGTCTTGTCATGGGATGTGATGACAAAGGTAGATTTATGATGAGAGAGAGAGACAGTTTGAGGAAGAAATAGCAAAAGTTTAGTTTTTTCTGGATTTAAGATGAGCTGATTTTCAGTGAGCCATATTTCTACAGTGAGGAAAGAGTCTTGGGTGTATGTATGGAGGTGAGAGATGTTGTTGGAAAGGGAGATTAGTGTATAGTCATCAACATATTAAATGAGAGAGGATCGTTTGCAAGAGGTATGGAGGTCATTGGTGAAGATATTGAACAGAAGGGGGGCTAGGATGGAACTCTGGGGAAACCAGATTTTATGGGTAGGATGGAGGAGCAGGAAGTGAGCCATCTGACAGATTGTTGCCTTTTGGAGAGGTAGCTGGTAAACCAAGCGAGGGAAGGAAAAGAGAGATTTAGGTTATTTACTTTAGAGAGGAGTAAAGAGTGGCAAACAGTATCAAAGGCTTTGGACAGGTTTAGGAAAAGACAAGATACAAGTTTGTTATTATCTCTGGCCTCAGATACAGTATGAATAAAAGCTAACAGTGCAGTGGAAGTACTGTGGTTTGGCTTGAAGCCATGTTGAGTGTGAGTTAGTAGGTCTTCCTGAAGGAGACAAATTGAGCAGCTGAGTATGAATGCACTTTTCAAGTATTTTTGAGAGATGGCAAAGTTTGGCTATGGGTCTATAATTAGATGGATCAGTGGAATTTCCATCTTTATGCAATAGGATGGTGTAGAAGGATTTCAAAATGTCTGGGACAGTGGCTTCTTGAATGGATCTATTGATTATCAGGGATACAGGGGTAGGCTATGGATTCAGTGGCTAGTTTAAGGAAGACAGAAGGTAGGTTATCTGCAGAGGGAGAGCAGGGTTTAAGTTTGAGCAGGAGTGATTTTATGTAGGCTGTGGAGGCAAGTCTTAAGGTGAAGGGGGTGTTGTTAAGGGGGTAGTGGAGTTTGGAGATGAGTTGTAGTTGTAGTTGGTGTGTGTGTGTGTGTAAGTTTTTGGATGGTATCAGTGAAGTAATTGTTGAGAAGAGTGTCAGTTTCAACTGGAGTATTATTTGGGAAAGGGAAGGGAGTAGATGGGTCTCCAGGGTGAAGAATCTTGTTTATAGTGACCCAGAATTTTTGTAGGTTAGATTTTCTGTCAAATTGGGTGAATTGTAGAAAGATTTAATTGTCTTTATTGGTTTGTTTTCTGAAGAGGTTCCACGGTTCTCTGTAGTTTTGGAGGAGGGAAGGTGTTTTCGTTTTAATCCAAGCTTTTCAAGTACTATCGCTTTTGCGCATAAGAGATTGAGTTCCTTTGGAGAGCCGGGGGGGGGGGCATAATTGGCTTTAATTCTGATTTTCCTGATAGGAGCAAGGGAGTTGAGAGTATCTAGGAATATTTTATTAAATATATGGATAGCTTCATTGAGATGGAGCTGCTGGAGGAAGGACTATTTAATGCTAGATAGTGTGGAGTTAAATATGTTAGCACTAAAGTTAGTGAGTTTATGGCATTCTCTGTAGGAGTGTGATTTGGGTGATTGGGGAAAGTATCTTTGGATGAGGGTGGGAAGATGATCACTAAAGGTGTCACGTAAGGGGCAGGGATTGTGGTAGAGGTTTGGGGTGTTTGTGAGGATCCAGTCAAGGATAGGATTGGTAGGTGAGGTTTTGTGCATGCGCTTGGGGGATGTGATAAATAGAAGGAATCTGTGTAAGTTAATGATGAGTTGTGGGAAGTATGATGATAGTTTAGACCAGTCAACATTGACATGCGCAAGAATGAATGTTTGATAGGTATATTGTGGTATAACCAGGACAGAATATGCTCTAGGGTGGGAATATTATTGCCTGGAGTAATATATATATAGAGGATATGGTGATTTTTTGTGAGAGTCTAGGTGGAAGTTCAGAATAAGTAGTTCAGCAGGGTTGAAATTGGGATCAGGAATAGTTATAGGTGAGAGGGTGAGTTTGTTGGAGTAGAGGATGGCAACAGCACTGTCTTTTTTGGGGAGTCTGTCATTACGGTAGATATTAACCAGGTGGTAATATTTCATTGTTAGTGATATTTACTTAGGACCTTTCCTCTGGGTTTGGGCAGACTTGTTAAGTTCAGTATTCTGATAATACCACATTTATCTGCTGTGCCCCTAATATGCCTGAACTATACATTATAACTCAACAATCCTTCACTTCAATTGAAAACTGGTTGTGCAAGTCCTGACTTCTTCTCGATCTCCGAAAAATCTACTCTAAATTTTTCACACCTAAGACATAATTAGACTATAAACATGCTTTACTATTACATATACCAGTGCAACTCAGACAGGAGTGGTCATCCACACAGTCGGGTGTTACCATAGATGAAAATCTAAAAGCTGGCATGTGCTTACAGACTACTATTACAAAAACAAC
Source organism: Protopterus annectens (assembly GCF_019279795.1). Classification (NCBI taxonomy): domain Eukaryota; kingdom Metazoa; phylum Chordata; order Ceratodontiformes; family Protopteridae; genus Protopterus; species Protopterus annectens. The sequence continues at coordinate 1,748,456,244 of NC_056737.1, read as the reverse complement.
AAAAATTGGGATTAATATACAGACTTATGACATTTTCACTGACAATGCGAGGAAAACAACATTGTCTGCCTGGTTGTTCTCAAGTCTTCTCACAAGACACCCAGCTAACTAAACTAGAATCATGTTACAAAAAATAGCAACATTTGCAACTAATAAACCAAATAAATTGCATCACTGCTCAGCTCTCAGACAGCTAAATTGAATGTAATTGTCCAATTAGTTCATCTATTCTCAATCAATGGAAGCACACAACATCCCATACTGACCTGAAAAGTGCCCATCAATAAAATAATATTTTCCAGTGGCATTTCCCTAAGAGACAGCTTCAATCAAAAAACAAACGTCTTTTCTCTGTTACCAAATCTCGCAGTACTTCTGGAGATGCCTTGTATTCTGCCTACATAGTAAAATTACGGAACTCTGCTCCATTATCAGACAGCTGGAAACCCTCCTCTCCTTTAAAACAAAAGTCTCACCACAAAATCTCACGACTGTGCTGCTGCTCCTGTGCTCCAGGGTTTTACCGCCCATAATAGTTCCTCCAACACTCCCTTTCCCATGTTCCATCTTCTGATGCTGACTCTGCCTTTTTGGTAATTAGACACAATCATAACTGCTGAATTAATCCTTCTATAACTAGTTCACCCCCCTACTCTTTCAATTAAAACAATCCACCTTTTCTCTAACCCATCATCTCTTCATACCCTTCTTCCCTCTACATACCTTGTTCAGTCTCTATTTATTGTGATTTCTTTAGCATCCCAGCTCTGAATGTATATAATATATGTATATGTTCCATTTTGTCATTCATTTTGTATACAATGTCATGCCTCTGTTGCATGTACCATGGGCTGAAACTGATATATGATCACTGGGATCAGTGTTCTACCCTAGTTAACAAATTCATAATAAGATAAATAATAACTTTTCTCAAATTTTTAAGCCATTCCACTTTCTCTTCTCCTTTTTTCCATACCCCTTCATAAAACTTCTATTCTTTTTTTCTACTTTTCTGTCTTTACTTTTTTTTCCTATCTCTCTGCTGTGGTATTACCATCTTAACTTGCTAAATAACTCACTATGAAATTACTTCACTTCCACCACTCCACAATTTTTCTTTCTTTTATACATTTTTTTCTTTTACTCCTCTTATCTCACTACCTTTTTCTCTTGTCATTCTACACCATCATCAAAGCTTTCTTATCTATTCATTACTGTTCCAATTACCTGACCCTGTTCTAATCCTTCCTGACCATCTTCAAATTCTTTCATCTAACTTTTGTATTATTACTTTCACTTTACTTCTTCATGTTTTATTTTTTTCTGCTACTACTCCAGCTATATCCATACTCACTCATCCCACAATCTCTCAGTGCTATTTTGTCCAAAAGGTTAAAACCACATCAGTTTTACAATTTGTAATTATACAAATTTTTCCTATTATGTAAATGTTCTAACATCATGAATTTAACTCATTTTTATTATTTAATCAACTTTTAGTCTTCAACCTAAAACTTAAAACTGTTGTATTGATTTCTTCCTCATGTAATAATGTTTACAGTAATTTTTTTTGTATTTGTGTCTAAAGTATGTTGCCTTTTTATTTGAAATTATTATTATTATTATTATTATTATTATTATTATTATTATTATTATAACCGAGCTTTTTTTCCATGGGCCCCCAGTGAGATGGGTACCTTTTCACAAAGTTTCACAGTAAACAGAATGGAAATACAGAATGAAAGACAGAAACAAAAAAAAAAACTTTCTTTAAAATGCTAGCCACCCCATCTCAGAAATAAATCTTGACCATCAGGGAACCTATAACATCTTTTCAAGTAGGAACATTGCTTCTTTTTAAGGGACATCTGCTTCCTTGTCTTTGCAGTTCAACTCATACTCAATGTAAAGTGAAGCAATACTGTTTCTCTGTCTTTGAGCAGGTTCTGCAGTCAGAATACTGAAGTGTACAATGAGCTTGTGCATTTGGTGTATCTATTTTTTGTGAAGAACAGCTTACTTAACTTGAACAAAACCATTTACTTTTTCAATTTTGTCCTTAAATGGTATATTCCTGAACTGGCTGCACAAGCTACATTTAGTTTTGCAGAGGGCTGTGATTTGAGCACATGCCTTTTATCCTGCATTGTACCTGGTCCTTCAGTAACAGCTTTTGTTCTTGTGCCCAGTGTTTCTACTCTTGGGGTGCATAACCTGCATGACGATACCTCTGACCTTAACCATCTTTGTTGCTGTGTCTATAATGTGTTCACTAAACTCGGTTGTAATCTCTGTGTCAGGGGTTAGTACTCAAAGGATTCATTCACCATATCACAACAGATGTTTTATGCTTGTACAGGATAATTTAAATTGGAAAAATTATGAAGATGGCAAATGGAACGTGCCCTAAATAGTGATATGAAATACTCACTCCATGACTGAGAATCAGATCCATGAGATTGCAATATGAGCCACATTTCTTTCTTTGTTTCCAAGTTATATTTCTCTGTTGATGCTTGCCACTGATAAGATGTATGTTTCAACTTTCTTACACAATGTGAAATTCCCTAGTAGATTTTTTTTTGTTGTGTCTTTCGGCTTATCCTGGTTAGGGGTCGCAACAGCGGAACTCCGGTCCGCTAATGTTTGGTAATGGATTTTTACATGCCGAGTTACCAGCCGTGATGCACAACCTTCAACGAAGGCACACCCATTCACGCATGCCTCCACACAGAAGACGCTCTAGCTGAGAATCAAACGTGACAACGTCTTGCTGTGAGGCGACAACGCTACCGCAGCACCACTAGCAGTTGCTGCATTTTACTGGCTGTAATTAAGCTGTCTTGAATTGTAGTTGCAGATTTCTTCTGCTAAAGCATTTTCTTTGCTTCTTATTGTTTGAACTTGTACATTTGCTGCTCTTATAATATGATCATTTATTTATTGATTTACATTTTGATGACCAGGTTTTTTTTTTTGCACTTATTAGAAGAATTCTTTTTAGTCTTCCATACATAAATTAATCTTGTTTAGTCATAGTGGTATTTCATGATTATACTAATCATTACATATGGATCATAAGTTCCCTGGCAAAATACCTCAGGGGAATATGCTTTTTTCTTAGATCCTCTGCTTTCTTGCATCAACATTATCTGCTGTGAGTGTACATTGTTCCCAGAAGAATTAGAGGTGGGACCCACATTTCCCACCACATCCATTTTACCCAAGCATTTCTCCCTCTCTCTGGCTTTGTTTAACTCTTGCCTACCACAGAGATAACTGTGGTTAACTTCACTGCTCCCAAAATAATACATGGAGACAGTCTGAAATTTTACTTAGTTTCATAGTTTCCAGAAAGTTGCATAATTATCTTATACCATTATTTTGGTGTGATCACAACCTCGTACTACCATGCTTGCAGTCCTGCTATGCATTTAACATTCATCCCACTTTTATCCCCAATGACATTCTCATTTAGTCTACTATATCTCTAAATACATATTCTCAATTTCCTTCTCCTTGGAGATTTAATTATTAATTTCTCTTTGCTATTAAAATGAAAATAAGTTTTAAGTTAGGGGATGCCCCCACAATCCTCATGCATTGTGATGCAACTAATACTCCCATATTATCTCATAGAAAAAAAATGAAAGTCTGTCATGATGGACAGTAAGGACTATACCTACAGTAAAGTAATCCTAGATCCTGTTTCCATTCATGAGTTCTCCTATACAACACAATTTAAGCAACTACTTCTGAAATAGCAGAAGTGATCTCTGCTTATCCAACAGTGCTGTCTTTGAGTATAGTTGCAATGCAGTGCCTTATGGTCTTTCATACACTTGCAAATATTTAACATATCAAGTAGCTCATAGTATTTTGTTACATTTGTGTTAAAGAATAAAATAAAATGTTTCCATGCTTTATAGTGAATATTATTTATCTAGATGGGGGAGATTAACCTTGGAAGCAAGCAATGGTCTTATTAATTTGTTTCTTTTTGATTAGAGCATTGCCAAAAATATCTATTTTTGTATGATACTTTATGCAAAAAAATATATATAGGTTTGCTCTAGTAGCAATAAACTTCTCGTTTTTTTCTGACTGTGCATTAATTTTTAAGTGACACATACTCAGGGGCAAATTTTTGTGGGTGTCTCTCAGTACATGGGATTTTTGGGAAGATCTGTGCTAATTTAGATAACATGTAGGGATTCCCTTCAGAAGACTGACATTTTGGAAAGTCGAACTTTATATAGTCAAGACCACATGATTGACTTTACAAAAAGTTGTTGAGTTCTACAGCAATCACAGGCTCAAGGATAGCTCTGTCACCACCTTAAGGATCAGATATGGGTTAGTTCATAGCATTATGTATGTATTTATTTATTTAACATTTGTTGACCTGGAAAGTCCAACTAGGACACAGCCTATTTTCACTGGAGGACCAGGGAGAAAGGCTTCAGACACATGTCTTTGGAATATGGGAGAAAACCACACTACCCAGAGAAAACCCATGAGAACACAGGGAGGATATGCAGACTCTGCACTGAAGGCATCCCAGTCGAGAATCAAACTTGTGGACCTCTTGCTGTGAGGCATCAACATTAACTCCTACACCACTGTGTCACATTAATCTGCCTTTATGGAAGACTAAGAAGGGCTTAGTACATATAAGTGCATGCATTTCTGAAATACATTTAGAAGACATCAAGTATACTAGTAAAGCAGTCTTCCAGGACAAAAGCTTTATGGGGCAGAAACAGCTGGTTGTAGAACGGGAATATGAATTTTACCAGTACAGAATGTATGTCCCTTACTGAAAAGATCTCCTTAATGGGTGGTTTCAAATGCAGACAACTTAAAGGAGCCATTTCAATAAAAAGAGTGTGGAGATACAGTGGCAACCATTCAGAAATGGCTGAGACATGTGTCCTTACAAATGTATAAGATAAGCCTGTTTTGCTTAGGTCTGACTGGAAGGTAAGAATTATTGACAGTTGTGCTGAGCTTGGGTCCTGATCTCTACTACAGCACTAATGAGTGCAACTTGTCCATTTTGCAAAATTTGATTTCCTAATGTTGGATTATCTGACCTCTTTTAAAATGCTTGGCACTTTCTCAGAAAATGTCTCTAAAAGGGATGAGTGCTAAATCTTACACATTGCCAGCCTAAATATCATTACTGTGAGATGAATCACAGACTCTCAGTGCTTTGTCAGAAGGTCTATATTGTGAGAAGCAGAACTGTTTCTTCCTTTAATTGACTGTGCAGGAGAAAAATAAAACAGTGCTGCCTGGGCTAAAACAGAGATATTGGCAGCATGTTCGGCCTTGTCACTATATCTTCTATAATGGCCTGGGGAGCAAGAATTTTGGAGTGGAAGTATTTAGAAATAGATCTGTCCAGGTTATGGAGACAGCATCTGTTACCTAGGCCTGATGTCTTAGAAACTAGTTGAGGTACTCTCATAGCAACCTGCTTTGTGCAGAATCAAACATCTACTACTTGCAGGTCAGGCATCTGTTGACCAGGGCAGTTTTGGTAGGATCTCAGTGCAGTGATTGCTTATCTATTTGTTTTCTACAGAAGTAAAATATTGATTTGTACCAGATTTGAGTAATGAACAAGCCCTGAAAGATCTAGGGTAAGTGTTTTTCTATTTATTGCCGAGTTTACTATGACAGCTGTACACTGTTTTGTGCTTTTTAGTAATCTAGCTAAACAAACTAGCAACATATTAGCAAACAAATTCAGTATGAATTTTATCCTAGAGATGGCTATTTAAAATTTGCTTAGCCCTGAATCTCCCAATCCCCCAGTCATCACAAAAAAACATGCACTGACGATACTCTCCAAGCCCAAAAATATTTCCTCCATGGGACCTTGTAGTATACTTGTCTGTTTAATAAACAATACTAACAAGCCCTTGCAGAGCTACTTCATAAACTACTTAACCTGAGTTTAGCCACAGGCATTGTCCCTGAGGTTCAGTTCGGTGCACTGTATTGATATTGCTTTTCTATAAGCCTGGCACTAGCACTGACCCCCGAACTTATAGAGCTATCAGCCTGTTGAGTCTCATTTGCAAAGCCACAGAGCATATTATACTGACCTGATAAACTATGATATCAAAAGTCTCATCAGACTAGACCGACAGCATTTCGCCTTTGTCAAGGGCAGTTCCTCTTTAATGAATTTGGCTAACACCCTTGAGAAGGTATCAGAGGTGATCATGCTGCCCACATGGCATTTCTTGACTTGTCCAAGACATTTGACACCATATCCATGCTGGCATATTTAGTAAGCTTACTACTTGAGAAATATCAAATCAACTAAAAGATGGAACCCACACAGTACAGGTGATAGATGTCTCTTTGTTCTACACTTATATTTCTGATGTTCAGACCATAAACCAAAACTTCTGGCTAATGAATTTTGCAGATGATTGCATACTGGGAACCCTTGTCAAGTTCCCTTCTGATACCTAAACACTTCAACATCAACTTTCATTCATAAATACCCAGTGTGCAAAAATGAACTCAAATTAAATGCAAAAAGTGCAGTATTGTCACATTTCGTGAAGAACCCCTCCCTCAGCATACAACATAGGTAGATTGTTCTTAGGAGTATTGGAACTTGGCTAGATAATTCCCTGTCCTTTGACTGTGATGTAATGGCAGTTGTCAAGAAGTCTTTTTACGTAGTGCAGAGAACTACTAAGAGAACATCATCCGTACCCAAATTGTCCCTTTGTATTTTGCACTAATTAGGACAATTAAAGGGTATATGCTCCCTTTGGGATATACCTCTTTAGACATATCAAACAACTAGAATGATCTAAGATGTTCAAAAAAGAGAAGATCACTGGCATAAAATAAAACCTAAGCTATCAGAAAAGACTGGATGCACTGCCCCATTATTCAGTACTTATGGACTCCTGAGGGGAGATCTATACCTTGCATTCCCTATCATTAGGTATCCAGTGGTCCTGGATTATTTCTATCTCCACAAATCATATAGACTCCTAATACCAGAATCAGGACTCTAAATTTTCACCAGCCAATAAATAAAGTAAGGTGGAGATAGCTTCATCATGCAATGGCTCCCCCACCTCCCACTGTAAATTAAGCAGTGTAATACACTATCTTCCTTCAAATGTGACATGATTGGATGGGTAATCACAAATTCAGCCCAGGGTTGACAGACTTTAATTTGTCAAGAAATGGGGTACAGTTTAATGATGGGTAATGGCAAAGTATAAATGGTCACAGGACTTAATTCCCTTGAATTTCCTATGACAGCATGATACTATTTCTTGCAATCCTTTCCCTGCTTATGGACAAAGGGCAAGAGCATGTCCTTGTGTAGCTTTCATTCAATGAGAAATGATTAAGTCCTGCTTAAAAAGACTGTCAGTGATTCTTCTTTGATGGGATGTACTGTGCCTTAAATTCTCATTGGCAAGGACTCACACTTGCACTGTTAATCTGCACAGTCAGTAAGAGTATTGATATACCAGTTCACTATGGCTTTCTTTGTTTGGATCAACAATGTTCCCTGTTGCCCAATAGGTATTATGGATTAAAAGACTAGAATTACCGTTACCATTTTTTTCTGTTGATGTTGTTTTTTTCCAAATGCTCTGTCCCTCTGTTGCCCCACATGGGTCCCCAAAACTAAAGTGGAAGTCTCCATCATGTAGATCTGAGAACATGGATGCAATTTGAAAGGTATTTCAACTTTAAGGAAACTTGGTCCGTCTACCATGAAAGTTATTTTTTGATGCAAAATAACAACAGGATGTGAACTACACAGACTCACCATGCTGGCAGCACCTACTAGCACCCATTTTCCAAGTACTACAGTAATTCCTCTAAACAATAAGCCATATGGTGTCAATGACTCTACAGGTGGTACACTCACATTTGATGCTAGAAGATTGGAAGGCTACAAGTTCTCTTCCCACACCAGATACTTAGATTAATTTACTAAATATTAGCATTGCTGTACAGCATGTGGGGTTCTAAGCTTAAGAGGGTGATGTCTTTCAGATGATATGAAAAAAGACACCACTTCTGCCTGAGTTTTTGGTAGCTCAGGTGAATGTAAGTGACGCCATGGTACTTACTAAAAAAAAAATAAAGAGTAGGGGTAAGTTCTCCAGTGACCTGGTCAAATTTCACCTAGACAGTGAGAATACCACCTTGGGCCTCCCTAGAAAAGAGGACATTGGCACAATGGAACTAAGTCATGAAACAGCAAATAAGGAAAAGAAATAAATGCATCTCAGGACTCTAAGAAACTGCCTGGTAGGGGTCTGATTAAAGCTGGAAATCCTTCTGTAGTACTGTGACAGAAAAAGGCTCCATGTCCTTTGTGTTTCTCTATGTGTAACAGTGCCCCTAGGAAATGAACTTATCTTGTGGGCGAGATGTAAGACTTTTGAAGAGTCAAAGATAACCCTAGGGGCTGTAAAGAGGTAACTGTGATTCATAGATGAAGTGGTCATCCAGATAAAAGTACATCAAAATGCCCATTGTCATGAAAAAAGTTTTTACTGGAACCAGGTACTTTGTAAAAACACTGGTTGCACTAGAAACGTCAAATGGCAGGGATACAACCTTGTAGTGAGAACCCCCTTCTTTAAATCTGAGGAACGGCTTGTTCATCTCAACTATCTTTGAACTTATGGATTACCATGTGTGCCTGTGAAAAGAACAATGGAAGAAAGCACTTGAAGTACAGTATTTTGAACTTTTAAATGTTTTAGAATCTGTGTGATTTGGAAAAGTTCATCAATGACTTCTAAATTCATTTTTTCTTTGTACTGGAACCATTCTGGAATAAAACCCACTTCACTTTTCTCAGTGGCTCTATGAAATAGCAGGTGTTCTATAAGGGGAAGCATTAAGTTCTGCTAGTCTTTTTGGAATAGGTATTGTGCTTAGAAACCTTTATCTTTTTTTGGAAATGCACCATGTAATCCTGTGTCATTATCTGCAGTACCTACCACTCACTTGCTTTTTAAACATATAGCTGTCTTAACAAATATATGAAAATGTCACGGTCACTAACATATGGCATTGCAATTGAAAATAGTCCAAGTTGTTCGCAAACTACCTTGGTTAGCACATTTAAAAATACATAAATACATATTTGCTCTAAACAGAGTACACAGAATAGCAAATAAAATGTGTTCATACAGTAGCAGCAATCTGTTCCATTATGTTACTAAGTTTTCAACCGTCAAGCTATCAGTTTATATAACTGGCCTTTCTTAGCAAAAAGAGTCATGGAAGCAAGTAAAGAATAGACCGCAATTCCATTACAGAAAAGGATGTAATTTAAATGATTTGTTATACAAATCTGTAATTGATGCTGCTAGTAAGAGGGGAAACATTTAAATGTTATGACTGTAGCACTTATAAGTTTATACTCACAATAAATGTTATCGTCCTTCCTGATGCTGGAGTCGAAGATTGCAAAATACAGGATGTTGTTTCTCTTATTCATCCTATTACACAAGCAAAATGGAAATTGTGTTGCAGCTAGTTAGACTGAGGGATTTCGGTAATTGACTTTTCAAACACGTCAGAAATGCAAAGCATGACTAAATATTTTTTTTAAATATTGCAAATAGTGGGTTCTGGGAGGCACTTACGCAGAATTACTTTTAATGTCAAATATCATTTCAGTGTAGAATAAATGCTGGCACACTTTTGGGTTTGAATTCTGCTTTCTCTATTAAACCAGCTCTCCACTCCAAGGGAGTTGCAAAGGTACACTAAATGTCATGGTAACCTACTGTTTTGTATTTATTATTGTTAATTTGTCTGAAAGAAGGGATAGGTGAGTTTTTAAGCGTGTATACTGCTTGTCATGAAGGACTATGTTGTGTTTGAAAATGTATTCCTTGTATTGCCAGTAAAACCTACTAAAATTAGATTGTTTCTGAGTTGATTTCTTTTCATTTGTTTTACTTTAACGTCCATTCATTTTAGCAACTTTTTTTTTGTTAGGATGAGAGCTAATTGGCAGAAGGAGATAGGTGAAGTCAGTGATGATGATGATGATGATGATGATAAAAGAAATGATGTGGAGCTTGCATAAACATCCTTCAGGTAAAGCAGTCTAACTTCAGGGTGGCTCACAGGAAGTTACTCAAAGGATTGTCTAGCAGTTATTGCAAAGGATTAAGGCCCTCAACTGGTAATAACAGGCTTCCTGCAATCGAAGAGACGGTGACTAATTTCTTCCACCTCTGTCTGTCTGTTGTGTGACTATGAGCAAGTAATCAAATAATGCACTTGGGTCATCCCTGAAAAGGGGAGCTAATGCCTAGTGCATTTACCTAGACAGCAAATGAATAAAATAAATGTAAATTGACTTATGGATGACCCAGAAGACTAGAAAAAAAAGGCAAATCATTGTTTTATAAAATAATTAACAGAATGGATTTTTTTCTAGTATGCAACTATTGTACCTTTTCAGATTACTGCATATGGCTTGTCACAAAACCAAGGTATTGACTGTATAGGAGTTCTGCAAAACCAGTAGGGGTTAATGAGTTTCTGAAATATATTATGATGATAAATCTCATTACCCATTCCTTGTGTAGTGCAATCCTCCCCAAAGGACTTGGCAGACCTGCTCATTCCAGCCAGAATTGTCTGGCATGACAGCTCCATAAACAACTATCAGATGAAGAAGGTCAACTTCTAGGTACATCTCAGATGTTTCTGTAGTTGTGAAATCTCAAAGGATTGTATGTCAGTTGCTGCACAGGATTAAGGCTGTCAATTGCTAATGAGATGCTTCTTATAATCAAGGAGACAGCATATATATTCTTCCACCTCTGTTTGCCTACTGCCATACAGGTGGGGTTTCCTGACCCTAGGGTCCAACCTACACAGCAGGAAGGCCTGTAGGATGGCCAAAAGAACTCATGCATGAGGGGTAGCACAATCATCATGCATACATTCTCCCCAGCCATGGACCGGGATGGGCATGCAGGGTCATTATCCCATCAGGGAATTTGTTCTGTTTTTAACATTTTATTTGTGCCAGCCATCTCCACTGAATTTGAGGATTACTCACTCTTTGAGCCTGCACGAGGTCCTTGGCCTCCCACACCCCCAGTACAATTCTCCCACAGTAGCAGAAAAGATCCACATCTAAGTGTAACTTGCACCTTCAGGAAGTCTGACTTCCCACCATGTATTGTCTTGCTTTAGCTAGTCCCTCTTACAGGTGCAGTGGTTGCTTTGCTGCAACAGTCCATTGACATCAATGGGTTTCTTTATTACTTTAGAGGTATACATTGATGGCCTTCAGCAATATACAAGTCTTAAGTGTTTCAGCATGACAAGCCCAGATCCTTGTTTGGAATCAGATAAATGGCTATACCATTAACTTTATCATGTGCTGAATGTGGGCTGGTAGAGCATTTTTTTTTCTTTTCTTTTTGACTCAGGTATGTGGTAAGTCCTCAGCATAGCACATTAATGCATAACCAAGTCTTTTTGGAACCTGGCTTTAGAGTGTCAATCATTGCTGTCTCAAATGGATGCCTAGTACATTGGAGTTTCCACAAAGAAATTTCTGCTTTTTACCCTAAAATTGATCTGTAATTCTATTCAAAAAATACTGCAATTAAAGATGATTAAAGGAGAAGAAAGCAATGCACTATACCAACTGAAAATCAGAATACACAGCAGTATGTTGTGTCAGCTAAAACAAGACTGCTAATCAGGTTCTTATTGCCAGAGTTAATAAAACTTTTACTTAAATCAGGTAAGGGAAATCAGTAGATATCACTTACCATATTACACAGACCTGACATTAGCCTGGAGGCCTAACCATATGAAGTGGACCAAAACCTAGATACATTTTCTTTCTTGAAAATAGCACTTTATGTGCACCAGTCCTGTTCATACCAAACTTTAGACAGGAGTTTATTATCCAGACAGATGTCTTGGATAGCAGTTTGGGGATGTACTGTCCCAGATGGTGGGGGAAGAGAAAAACAATGACAAGTTTTTAAGACAGAAGTTGCTCAGTAATGGAATAAAATGTTCTGTTACCACTAGGGAATACTTTGCCATCATTTGATTCTTGGAAACAAAAATAGACACTTCAAAATCATCCGACAATATAAGCACAAACCAGACAAATGCACACTGGAAACCTGTCAACAGGAAGACATTGATTGTTTTGAGTCTTGGAAACTATGAATTATTTCTTGACCTTCATGACCAGACTACTAGCACTGCAATGGTCACCAAAATGGCTCCACAATATGCAAACCATTTTATGGCAAATCTAGAGATGATTTTTTTTTTCAGCACTGCACTTATTTCCATTTCATTGAAGACTTATTCATAATTTTACTCACATACCATTGACTTCCTAAAATAATTACAACAAAGACTCAAAATAATCCACCAATCTATTAAACTCTTCTTGGAGTTTTTAACTTTAAGTGTAACTTTCCTTGATATTAAGGTTACTGTATATGTCCCTGTCTCATCTGTCTCTCTTTTTTCTTCTGAACCGCCAATCAATGTTCACTGAGAAAGACAAGATGAGGAACAATAAACAGTCCTACTACAGTCAAGTAAACAACCACTAAATTTAAAACATATTTTTGTGACAATAACTTATAGACCATAAGAGAATCAGTCCAGAATGGTGCATCTTTGCATTGTTTCCAATAGAACTTCATAGAAAAATGTTCATGGTACAAAGTGCCTTTACATGTATTCCTAAAAATATTGTTTATCTAATGAAATGCAGGAAATGTCCAAGATGTGTTATTTAGGGGAGATACGCCAGAAACTCATAACTGTAACAAATACCATAAATATAGTTATGTCTAAAATGACTGATAAGGCAGTGGCAGGACATGTTTCCGAGTCTGATAACTCTGTATTAGATATGAGACTTATAGTACTCCAAGAATATTTCAATATACAGCCGGAAAGAAAGACAGTACAGATTAAGATAATCTATTGTTCAATTGGCAATCTGTAGTCTGAACATGAATCTTGGTTCTATGAACACTTAAGAATGTTTCCCTCTAAAAACTAACAAAAGCCACAAGCAAAGTATACTGAGGGGGAACATATATTTGTTATTCTGGTAATGCATTATTTTAGGATGAGTTTAAACTGTATCACAAATGCTGAGTATCTCAGAATGTTCAATGAAATAAAACCAAACAAATGCTCCTCACTGCTAAAAATAGGCTTTAATAAAAGAAGGTGTGTTTTCCCTACTCTAAGGTAGCTTCATCAGTTCATAATAAATACAGAGTTGACAACAGATTTAAATAATACAAAGTAAGCACTCAAAGTTTCAATAAAAATCATGTGACCTTAGATGTGGCCTTAAAAATACCACATCGTTCAACCCATAGCCCCTATCTGATTTCAACACCATCCATCTAGCTTCATTACATTCAGTTCTATTAATAATATCACCCTTTCATTTATCAAGAACCTGCAAGACCAAAAACTTAAAACAATGAATCACATCTACTAATCTCATATCTATATATATATATATATATATATATATATATATATATATATATATATATATTGTCAAAGTAAAAAACTTCAAAGACCAATTCACGTTAGGTTCAAGCAAGGCACCCTTTATTACTTGCAGCAAGGAGACAAATCATGTAGGCACTGGATTTGTCTGAATCATTAATGATTAGTAGGTTATACAGTTCTCTTCCTGTCACATAGAACATGTTACATTCTATTGCTGACATAGTTAGACACAGCTTTCTGTATGTTCTACAGAAAATATTGCTAGACTTATTGCTGACCAAGTTAAATTATCTGTCATTCTGCAAAACATTTTGAGAAAAACAACCTGGCCTTGGGTTTATGTCAGTCCATTTCAACATTTCAATTATTCTATTGTACTGTTCTAATACATGTGTTACATTTTACCTAGACTCAAGATACATTTCTAGCTTTAGTACAAGTAATGCTGACTATGGTTTAAACTTTCAAGCATCTATTGTTTTCTTTATCAATAGCTTCTAGCAGCTGCATGTTTTCTCCTGGCATAAGCAGAAATTAATATCCCTTTGTTAAGTTTCATGACATTAGCAGAAATTAATTACTTCTTGTTATTTTCATGACATTAGCAGAAAATAGAATGCTTCTTGTTAAGTTTCTAATAGCTGTGCATATTCTTGCAGTGTGAACAGAATAAATGTATAAACCCTTTTGAATCTCGAATGCACTAAGCATGCATATTACTATTACATATTTTTCTAACATTTCCCCCCTTTTAATACTTTTATTCTACTTTCAAGATAAGCATGAACAGTGTTTCTTCCCCTAACCTCTTCCTACTCAGGATTTGCAGTTAAGAGAGTCATTCAGTTTAAACTTATGAAAGCATTTTCAGATTTTTAACAATTCTTCAAGTTCAGCACTTGGTATAAGGTTTCTGAAACTGACATGTCTATAAAGTCTTTAATCAGTCTTTTCATGCAGGGGATGCAGCAGCACACACATACCACCAGTAGGATCATTCCTACACAGATGGCAATCAGGATGTTCATCAGGATACTGCCCCAACCCCCAAACAATCTCTGGAAAAAGTCCATCAATGGATTTGGTCCTGGTTTGGTCATGGCTGACACCTGCTGAATTACCTCAAGATGATTGTCTATCTCATGTTTGTGGTCAGGAATATATGAACAGCACTCCTCCTGGATTAATGCGCACATACCTCCTCTCACCGCTAGGGTGAAGTCGAGAGCCATGCGGTTTTGCTCTCATGGCAGTCAGTTCATCAGTCACCAATTCTAGGGCAGAAAAGGTTGCATTGCTCATTATTTTGAACAGTTTAGACTATTTTATCAGTTCCCAGATTGATTTCATTGCTCCATATGCTGGCAGTGCACCTGCCCACAAGATGATGATATCACCCAAGTCCGTATGTGACAGACCATTTTTCTCTAAGCCCACAGCATGATGGCTTTTCCAGCCCACATTGATTTGACCCACTGGATTGACAGGCTTCTTGATTTCTCATCGAACATTCTGAATTTTCCCCTGAGGTAAAACTGCTGTGTGTCGTATGGCCGGAACCAGGTACCCCAAATAACAACTGCCAGACCAATTCTCAGGTAACCACTTGTATGCTTTCCTACCACATACAAAATAACAGTCTTCTACTTTGGTAGTAACTTTACTATGTCTTGGCTCTGGATGAAACATTTTTTTGTCTATCATAGACAGTTGTCTATAAAGGTCAGCATTATGTTTTACTTCATCAGTTGTCCTATGCATCAGTTCAACAAATGAATCATAGCTTGTGTTGCAATAGGATCCTGTGTTATCAGTTTTATTGTAGCATCTATAGGGAACAGTCACATTGCAATTGCTCCAACCCACCTGAACTGTATCATTTTTGTAAAAACACACAGTCCCCTTCTGTCGAACAGACAAGTGCAATGCTACTTTATCTTGTGATGTGACATCTGATGTATCATAGACTAAGTTTTCCCAGGTCTTGTTGGCTGCTAGGGGGACTGAAGTTAACAATAACCCCCGTATGCTGTTGACAAAGCTGTGCAAATCCAGCAATTCGAAACATTGAAGGTCTCAGCATACACATATTTGATTGCCTGGTAAGTGTTGAAGTTTGGATTCCACTCTGCGTACAACTCTGCACTCTTGTTTAGTCCAGTTTGTGTGGCTCCGAAAAGAAATGGCCACAACAAAAAGATTATTGTCACTAATACAGTCAACAGGATAGTTATGCAATACTTCTGAGGAAACGGTTGTTCTGCATTCCTGTTTTCTCCGACTCTTCCGAATAGGTACATTTGGATCTTACTGGATTCTGTTATCTTTATTTCAGACACGTGGTTCTTACTCTCTGCCCTAATAGGACCTTCAGCACCGATGGTTTCTTCACTGCGGTTGAGACGGATCAGTCCTATTGATCTGACCCCCCCCCTTTGTTGCCAGACTTTGTGCTGAGGGCCCCAATGGAGAGGTAAGATTTTTGTCCAGTTCAAAGTTCTTAACTAGTTTGCAGTGCGACAGGTGGATCCACGAAGCTCGCTCTGCTATCTTGACTGCAGTGGGTGTCGAAAGAAGCACCTGGTAGGGATCTTCCCACCTTGGCAATGACCAATTCTTCTTCTTGATAACTTTTATCCACACCCAGTCTCCGGGTGCCACTGCCACTCGGTTTATTTTCTATCTGAAACAGAATTTGACTGCAACAGATGTTTAGAATTCATTATTTTCCTCATAAATTCAGCTAGTGTAAAATCAGCTTCCTGGTCTGATGACATGAGACGTTTCCACTGGGGTGTATAGTAAGTCCTTCCAAATAACTTTTCAAAAGGAGTCAATCCTTTTGCTGTAGGGACAGTTCACATGCTCAACAGTGCCAGGGGTAAACAGTATATCCAGTTTTTCCCTGTCTCAGCTATCAATTTTCTCAATTTATTTTTTAATATACCATTATGCCTTTCAACTAGCCCTGTAGATTGTGGATGGTATGCACAATGATTTTTTAAAGAAATACCAAAATGCTTACTTAACTGCTATATGGTTTGATTTACAAAGTGTGTACCATTGTCACTGTAGATCCTTTCTAGAATACCAAATCTAGGAATGATTTCTTTGACAAGTACTTTTGCCACCATAGCTGCATCTGGATTTTTGGTTGGAAAGGCTTCCACCCACCTGGAAAACATATCTACAATGACAAGACAATACCTCTTATTTTCACATTTGTTCAATTCTATGAAATCCATACAGATAGTGTGAAACGGATATGGTGGTGTAGGGAAACTCCCTTGCTTGGGCTTTAACGCCCCTTGTGCATGATGTTTATTGCAAATCTGACACATCAAACAAAATTTTTTAGAGTAGTTTGTAAATCCGTACATTGTGAACACCTGGTTCACCAGCTGTACCATCCCCCTGTTGAGACATGGCACTGCCCATGGCTCAACAAAGCTGCATATCTAAACAAATTAGATGGTAGTATCAGTTTCCCTTCTCTAGAGATGTACAGCCCCTTTTCGAGAATTGCTCCTCGTTTTATCCATCGTTGTTTTTCAGCTTGTGTAGTGAGTGTCTGCATTGTTTTTAACATTTCTAAGTCTAAAATCTCAGAGGGTTGTAATTCCTCATTTAAAAGAAATACTTCTGTAGCTGCTTGTTTTGCAGCTGTATCAGCTCTCGCATTACCTTTTGAAATCCTATCTTGTTGCTTGGTGTGAGCTGTGCATTTACAAATGGCTACTTTTTGAGGTAACTGAATAGATTCTAAAAGATCTAAAATAAACTGTGCATGATTGATAGGTTTGTCAGTAGATGTTATCATTCCCCGGTTTTTCCACTGTTGCGCAAAAACATGTACAGTAGAAAAAGCGTACTGGCTGTCAGTAAAAATGTTTACACATTTACCCTTTGCTAAGGTACATGCCTGTGTCAGGGCAATCAATTCTGCTGCCTGTGCAGATAAGTTGTGTGGTAAAGGTTTTGCTTCTATAATCTCAGTGTCAGAAACTACTGCATATCCTACTAGGTTCTGTCCTGCAGGACCCCTTTTGCACGAACCATCCACGTAGTATGTCACCTCAGCATCATCCAAGGGGACATCCTTGAGATCTTTTCTAGGTAGTGTCTTTTGCTCAATCAACTGCAGGCAGCTGTGCAGAGTGTCGTCTGCAGGGGTCAGGGGTAGAGTAGAAGGGTTTAAAGTTGTGCATTGTTCAATTGTCATGTGAGGTTGGCTCAACAATATAGTCATACAGGAAAGATGCCTAGCAGGGGAAAGATATGCCACCTTTTCTTGTAGTAAAATAATTGCGACAGCATGAGGTACTCTCAAAGTGAGAAGGTGGAATAAGACTACTGAGGCCAAAGCCTGTACTGCCATTGCAGCTGCAACTACTGCTTGTACACAGTGGGGTAAGGATCGTGCTACTGGGTCTAGTTGTGATGAATAGTAAGCAATGGGGTGTTGCTTATCCCCATGCTGCTGTGTTAATACTGATGTCATGTAACCCTGCTTACACTCTACAGTTTGGAAAAAATGTTTATGATAGTTTGGCAATCCCAGAACTAATGAGGATGCTATTAACTGCTTCAGTTTGCAGAAAGCAGATTCTGCCTCTGGTGTCCATTGTAACAGATCCTACGCTGCCATAGGCTTCTTATATATAAGGTCAGTTAGCGGTGCAGATTCCAAAGCATAGTTTGGGATCCAGCTCCGGCAAAAATTAGTTGTACCCAGGAAGGACATCATTTCCTTCTTGGTAGTGGGTTTTGGTGCTTGCAAAATTGCTATCCTTCTGTCCTCATCTAATGTTCTGCCTTCCTTGGATATTACATATCCCAGGTATTTAACTTGTTTTTTCCAAAGCTGTAGTTTACTTTTATTTACCTTATGTCCTTCAGCGGCTAAAAATGATAGAAGTGCTATGGTATCTTCTCTACAATCCTGCTGGGTGGGGGCTGCCAGCAAGATGTCATCAACATAAAGTAAAATCTGACTGCCTCTTGGTGGGGTGAATCCCGCCAAGTTGCTTGCCATTTCTTGTGAGAATATTGTTGGACTTTCACAATACCCCTGTGGTAGTCGCATATATGTATACCTTTTCCCCTGAAGTGTGAATGCAAACCAATACTGGCTGTCAGGGTGTATCAGTATCGAAAAGAACACATTGCTGATGTTTACCACAGAAAAATACTTCTGTTGAGGTTTTAAATCATTCAACAAAGTGTGTGGGTCTGGCACCATCGGCGCCCTTTGTATTACTGCATCGCTTACAGCTTGTAAATCTTGGACCATACGCCATTCTCCATTTGCTTTTTTGACTAGAAATAAGGGTGTGTTATATGGTGAATCGGGAGATTCTACTAGTATCCCTCCTTTAAGTAAGGCTGCTATAATAGGCTTTATCCCTGCCTCTGCATCTTTTCTTAAGGGATACTGTCTTTTTTGTGGTCTAAATGATGATTTTGGCGTGATAGTAACTGGTCCCGCTGTACGAATAAGTCCTACATCTGATTTTCCTGTTGACCAGAAAGTCTCTGGTATATTTTGTAAGGCATTTTCTTCCTCCTTCAACAGGAGTGTCAATCAGCTATCCTCACCAGACTGTAAGTGCACAGCTGGGTTGGTCTGAGTTATCCAATTCAACTTCTGTATTTGTATTCCCTGTTCTGACAGTTCTAGCTCTGTCTGTTTCTCCCATCTCGTGACTTTTTCTCCTAGGTCTGCCCATTCTATATTTCTGTTTTTGGTTACGCTAACATGTGGTAATCGATTAGATTTATAAAGTGCAAAGAACTCCTGGGGCAATGAACAGCTGGCTACACGGTTCCCTTCTGTGTCCCAGTACAGGTTACGCAATATCAATCTATGTGCATGATTCTGAAACAATTCTTGCTCATATTCCTTATCAGGTCCTGGTGTATTACAATAATACAGGGTACAGTGCAACAGGGGTTGCTTATCAATGTCAAGGGAGGGGAACTTGTTGACGGCTACATTCATTAACTCTTCAGTTACAGTCCCTGGACCAGTCGTAACCAAGTCCTGGCTGTACCAATAAAACATTTCACCCTCCGATTGCACTGCAAAGGTATCAATTTGTCACTGTGCTTCCATACCCTGCATGGTTGGGACTACTGCTATACCAAATAGCTGCATGAGGTCTCTGCCCAAGAGGTTTACTGGGCATTTTGCAGAAACAACAATTTTGCTTTTTTGTGTCAATCCTGAAACTGGATCAGTTATTGCAATGTCACGGGAGAGAGGCTCCCGATACAGCTGTCCATTAGCTGCTTTAACCAGTATGTAATCAGGCGTCTCTGTGTTTTCTGGTACTTTGGAGGGATGTATCAGGGTTCATGATGCCCCTGAGTCACACAAGAATTTGACTTCCCTCCCTTCTACCAAAAGTGTAACTTCTGATTTCGTGTCTGCTAAATAGAGCTCCAAGTTCAATAAAGCTAGGTCTAATATTTCATCTTCTTCTTTGTCACTAACTTCCTGCACTTCTTCTACTCCTTCTATCACATTCTCATTTGTCCCTTCTTCGCTAGCCCCTTCTAGTGATTTCTGACTACCATATAGTCAGTCCTCAACCTCCTTGTTGTCCGTTGTTGCCTTCTTATTTTTCTTGCAATCCTTTGCCAAGTGTCCCTTTTTACCGCATTTAAAACATTCACACCTTTTCTTTCACCCTTCAAAGTCCTCTGATCATTGATCAGATTGTTTGTTTCCCTGTGCATTTTTCTTGCCCTTTTTCCCAGACTGTACTATGTACACTTCTGCTCCATCTTCTACAGAAAATATTTTAGCTTTCTTTTTCTTTTTACAATTAAAATGCCTTTCGGCATGCCTAGCATATTCAAGTAATGATTGTAACCTGCTTGTACGATGATCTACCATGTGTTTTGTAATAAAACTGCTTATAGGTGCAATACTGCCCTTTAAAAATGCATTCTTTAACTGCTGTTCATATGGGGAATCTTGTGTTTGATCTTCAGGAACCTGCATTCCACAGTGGTTATTAAAACACTCTAATAATCTGGCATAATACCGGTCAATAGTTTTACCTTCTTGTTGGATACATTGATTAATGCAAGTCCAGTCTGCCCTAGGTTTCCATTTTTCAGAGATGTGGTCTGTAAGACCTTTAACTCTAGTGTCTAATTCTGTGCTGCTATGTGGGAGGGGTCTTTGTGCAGCGTCACGTGGATTCCATTTCCCACTAATCATATGCCAGTCTGGCCCTACAATTTTGTCTAACTACCTTTTCTACCTCTTCTCCGTTTAAGTTTTAACTCAGCCTCATTCCTTGTAAATCTTCAGAGAATTTTCTAAAATTAACTTTTGGATGGGGGATTCCTTCAGTGGCTTTCTGGATATCTTCCGGAGTCCAAGGTCTATATACTAAAATAGTTGGGTCCTGATTGTCTTGACCTGCCTGAGGGTTGGGTACTTCTATAAGTGGACATATTTCTTCTTCTCCACTTATAGATCATGAATTTTTAACCATTTGCCATAACTCGATGCCTTCATTTGAGTTACCTGCCTTTGTTCGAGACTTGGTCTCGATGGGATCTCTAATAAATGGTTTTATTTTCATAATGCCTCTTTCTTCAGTGACCACAGGATATCATGGGGGTGGACTAACCTGTTCACTTGCTTCATATTCCGGTAAGGGAGGCAGAGGTGCTGATGCTATTACTAAGTTATTGTCCTCCTTATCTAAAAACATTGCTTTTTAATTTTTGTTCTTTTGTTCCCTACGGTTTACTTCCTCAATCCACCTGTGTGCCTGAGGAATTCCTAATTTACATGGCTTTTTTACCCGACATTTGGAATCAGTTTTGAGCTGTTTGACAAGTTTTATAAGCGAGGATTTTTCTAATTTTCCATCAAATTCATACTTATTAACACATTTTGAATAATATTTAATATTGTCGGTGCGCTGCGACTGCATGTATTTTGTGTCTTCTGTTAACGGCAGATTTTGGGGTCTTTTTGTGCAATTATTACCCATTTTGTTCTACCCTTTTATCGTTACATAACTTTTCTAATTTTTTTAACGTGGTACCACAGATTTTGTTATAGTCTCTTCAGAATGACTGCCTACTTATTCTGTTTCTCCTGATCTATGACAAGACAGTAATCTTTTTTGTCCCTGACTTGAAAGAAAAATACAGTCTAACAAAAAACAATACATATCTAGTCCCTGATCTAAAACAGAAAACAGAAAAAAGTAGATTCACCTTACCTGAGCCCACGTGATTGATCACCAATTCACGGAGACCCATCCTTCAGTCGCAGATCAGAAAGTGGCTAGCCTCTTTTGAATGACAATTCAGTCGGAGGGCTTTTCAGATAAGAAGAACCAATTTGGTTTCTTCCCCGTACGGTTTCAACCACCTGGCCCGTCTGATCCAAGGTGAAGAGAGGGTTCCAGTCCGAAGGACCAATCTGTCAAAGGAAAAAACTTCAAAGACCAATTCACGTTAGGTTCAAGCAAGGCACCCTTTATTACTTGCAGCAAGGAGACAAAGCATGTAGGCACAGGATTTGTCTAAATCATTAATGATTAGTAGGTTATACTTATGCAGTTCTCTTCCTGTCACATAGAAAAATTACATTCTATTGTTGACATAGTTAGACACAGCTTTCTGTATGTTCTACAGAAAATATTGCTAGACTTATTACTGACCAAGTTAAATTAACTGTCATTCTGCAAAACATATTGAGAAAAACAACCTGGCCTTGGGTTTATGTCAGTCCATTTCAACATTTCAATTCTTCTATTGTACTGTTCTAATACATGTGTTACATTTTACCTAGACTCAAGGTACATTTCTAGCTTTAGTACAAGTAATGCTGACTACGGTTTAAACTTTCAAGCATTTATTGTTTTCTTTATCAATAGCTTCTAGCAGCTGCATGTTTTCTCATGGCATAAGCAGAAATTAATATCCCTTTGTTAAGTTTCATGACATTAGCAAAAATGAATTACTTCCTGTTATTTTCATGACATTAGCAGAAAATAGAATGCTTCTTGTTAAGTTTCTAATAGCTGTGCAGATTCATGCAGTGTGAATAGAATAAATGTATTAACCCTTTTGAATCTCGAATGCACTAAGCATGCATATTACTATTACATATTTTTCTAACATATATATATATATATATATATATATATATATATATATATATATATATATATATAGAGGTTTACTATTACAAGGTCGAACGGCACTCCTTCGACTGTCGTATAGTCGACAATGGAAGGTCGAAACTGATAATCGCGAACTCAAAAAAACAATTTAGGAATGGGTTTCAACATGGGTCGAGGTAGGGGAGATGTTTGTAGTTCAGAATAATACGAACACCTACCACAACCCATGTTAACTCCATTCCTAGATTGATTTTTTGACTTCGACATTCGACATTTACGTCCTTCCATTGTCGACTATAGTACAGTCGAAGGAGTGCCGTTCGACCTTGTAATAGTAAACCTACATATATATATATATATATATATATATATATATATATGTTCCCTGATCATGTAATGGTCAGTCTGTTTTGCCGACATAAAAACAACTGCATACCTGGAATTTAGCCAGGTGTCTAAATGACTCATAGAACAATCAACATAATGACAAAACTTAAAAACTCTACCTTCCTCAGTGTGACTAAAAGATTTACTACTGTCTATATATTTAAATAGGCACAAGCTCTATATACAAAAATGCCCCTTCTTTCAGAACACTTCAGAGAATTATTAACAGCATT
Organism: Protopterus annectens; assembly: GCF_019279795.1. NCBI lineage: Eukaryota > Metazoa > Chordata > Ceratodontiformes > Protopteridae > Protopterus > Protopterus annectens. The sequence goes on along the minus strand of NC_056737.1, from coordinate 1,748,432,900 downwards.
TCTATAACATCAAATCCTTTTAAGAGATTTCTCATTTTTTAAATAAAATTTAGATCTATCACCCACTATATTATTGATAGTCTCATCTGCAGTGAGTATTGACCAATGGTCTCTCAACACTACACAAGGGGCCCAGGTGTCTGTTGTATAAAACATAGGAACTTGCATGGTTTTAATCCGTATTATATTCCTAGTATCTTCATAATCCAAGTCCCTGCATGAAAAATAAGGCCTCCCCCTCCCTCTAATGTCAATATTCTCTGGGGTTTACAAAGTGGTAATCTCTACTTCCAGGTACCCTCTGGATGTAAACTCACCCTTCAAAGTCTGAAGTGTTTGCTCAAAAGCATCATCCCTACAGTTCAATCTCGACATTCTTAGTACCTTTCCCTTAACAATGTTACAATACACATGGGAAGGGTGCATGTTTGTTCTATGCAATAAATGTTTTTTTCTGCATAGTTTTCTAAACACCTCAGTATCAAAGGGACCGCCCTCTAATAATCTAACATGCACATCCAGAAATTCACACCCAAAGCCCATGGAATCTAATACATGTAAAACATAAAAATGAAGCAGATTAATTCAAAATTTCAATAAAACTAGCAAGCTCTTCCTTTGTTCCTGTCCAGACGATAAACTTTTTTTTTTCTCAAAAATCTCTTTATTGAATTATTGAATATAACATAACAACAAGCATCAAAAAATTGTAAATATAATCATTAGAAATTATTAGAGATTACACAGCAAATAAATGTACATTTCAACTCATGAATGTGGAAAAATAAAGAAAACAACAATATATACAATATGTACAAATGGTGACCAAGGTTCAACAGATTAAATAAAGTATTAATTATATGAGAAAATGAAGAATAAAGGTAAATAAATCATATTAGTGTACTAAGACACGAAAGTGGAAACTAATGATCGTTGTTAATAATATAGAGGACCTTCTCTATAGTTTTGTTATTTAAAGCCATTTTTTGGGGCTCTTCAACAAAGTTTTTTGTGCAGAAATGTTCGAGTAAGCCATTGTTCTAAAGTCATTCCAATTCAATTTAGTAAGATCAAGCCAATTTTTGGAAATGTAAAGTTTTATGAGAGAGGAAATAAATATAAAAACATGTGTGTCTAATTTAGAAAGATGTATCGCGGGTATGTGGAGAATTGCTGTTTCCCAGGATAAGGTGGATTTGTGGTATCCCATTTTCTGTAACCTTACCTTCAAAGAAGTCCAAAGTTTATGTGAATAGTGGCAATACCAAAAAATATGCAGAAGGTCAGCTTTTGGAAATGAGCAACAAGGACAAGAGGGAGACTTACTAGCATCAATTTTATTAAGTTTGGAAGGGGTATAATATGCGTTATTATTTATCATCAATTGGGTATACATCAATTTCTTACAAGGGGAGTGTTCCAAAGTATTTCTAATAGCCAAGAGTTTTTGTTTCTCAGTTAATTGAGAATTATGTTTATCCCAGAAGTTAGAAAAAAGACATAATGAGTCTTGTATGAATTTGTTTAATAAATTATATGATTTTGATAGCATTTTCTCAGGGAGTGATAATGTTTTAATTATCGTATCTAAATTGCTAAAATCTTGTTCTTTTGGCAAATTGAGAATGCATTTAGCCATGACCACTTCTCTTAATTGACGTAAAATTATAGTATATTTACAATTGACTTTCAGTATCTTCCGCAGATTAGCCAGGGACAAATCTTTATATTTCAAGAGATCCCAGACAATCATATTTTTAATAAGAGGGTAGTTTGTAAGATTAAATGGCATATTATCTAATTTAAGGTTGGGATTCAAGTGAAGTGGTTGAAGTAAATAAAGACTATTATCAAACTTGACAAGTTTCAATAAGTCCTGAAATGCTTTGATCTTTTGTTTTAGGAAATTCGAGATTTTGAGCGTATTTATAATATCTATAGAAATGAATGGAATGGCAGCTGGGTTAATGTTTTTGGAAATGATATATTGATGCCATAGCTTAACCCAAATTGGAGATTGATTGTAGTTAATTTTGTTCAGCTTAGAAATGGAAAGTAATTTGTTGGCTGAAACAATTAAATAATAGAGATACAAATTTGGCAGACCCAAACCACCTCTGTCTTTAGAAGTTGATAGTTTAGGATAAGAAATCCTAACTGTTTTAGGAAACCACAAAAATTTAGCTAGTTCTTTATTGACTCTATTGAAGAAGGATTTAGGAATGATTTGATCTGAGGAATTGAATTGGTAGAGAAATTTGGGGAGACTATTCATTTTAATCACTGCAGCTTTGGATAAAAGTGATAGGTTAAGTAGTTCCCATCTACACATATCAAGCATTATTGACGTCCATATTTTATTCAAGTTATTTTGAAATGAAGATAGGCTATTTTGAACCACATGAATACCCAAATATTTCACCTCATAAGTAATATTAAAAGGAGATACAGGAAATAAGTATGATTTATGTGCCAGATGGTTTAAAGGGAGAATATGAGTCTTTTGGGGATTAATATGATAATCCGACGCAAGTGAAAATTTCTCAATAGAGTTAACAAGTTTGTTTAGATCTGTGATAGGTGTTTGAAAGTATATTACTAAATTGTCCGCAAAAGCTGAGAAAGGTAAGTTAGTGTTCAAGACCTTAGGAATCCTATGGAATGTATTTTGTGTTATGTATAAAAGTAATGGTTCTAAATACAAATTGAAGAGAAAGGGAGATAAAGGACAGCCCTGCCTTGTACCATCAGTAATTTTTATAGGGATAGATGTGGCTCCATTAATATATAGTCTGGTAAAGGATTCTTTGTATAAAGTGTTGATTAAATTTATAAATGATATAGGGATATTGAAACATGTCATGGCTTGAAAGAGGAAGTCCCAACTCACTCTATCAAATGCTTTTGAAGCATCAAGGATCAATGCATATAGTGGGTTATTATCATTTTCCGTAAGGTGTATAATGGCTTCCATAGTCAGAGTGTTGTCCCATGCATGTCTGTGAGATGTAAAACCTGTTTGATATGGGGAGGTTATAGATGTTAAAACTTTCTTTAGTCTATTAGCGAGGATAGAAGATAAAATTTTAATGTCTAAATTAATTAATGAAATGGGTCTGTAATTATTGGGGTCTATTTTGTCTTTATTATTCTTTAAAATTAGTATAGTTTTTGAGGTGTTCTAATGGAGATCAGCTATGTCATTTATTTTAATGTAATTATAAACCTTGAACAAGAGGGGAGCAATTACTGACTTAAAGGATTTGAAAAATTCCGGTGTGAATCCGTCTGGACCTGGGGATTTACCAGGTTTGAGTCTGTCAATGGAATCAGAGATTTCAAGAAGACTTAGAGGAGCTGATAAAATGTTATGTTGTTTTTCATTCAACATAGGAAACCTTATAGAACGTAGAAAACTATTTATATGACAATTAACTATAGGTTTGGACTTTTTGGAATATAAATCAGTATATAATAGTGTAAAAAGTTGCAAAATTTCCTTGTCCGTGTTATATATTTGATTTTTGTATTGTATAGGCGATATTTTAGGCCTGTCAAAGTTTTTTTTAATTATTCTTGCAAGAGTTTTGGAGGGCACTTGAGCCCATTCAGAGTAAGTAGCTAATAATCTTTGTTCCAGTATTGAGAGGTTATTTTGATGTAGCAAAAGAAGTTCTTTTTGAGATTGTATAATTTGCTCATAATATAAGGGGTCTGAGTTTAATCTATATTGAGTTTCAAGAGACTGAATCTTTAGTTTTAGGGATCTTTCTTTATTATTAACTTGTTTTTTAATGTATGAAGCCTTACCAATGAACATTCCCCTCAACCTAGCCTTACAAGCAGCCCACTGTATATCATAGGGAATATCAGTTAAATCTACGTTATTTTCCATTTCTTGAATTATTTCTATACATGTTTTGCTAATGTCTTTATTAGAGAGCAAATTATTATTCAAAGTCCAATTATTTTGTTTGAATGTATGTCTAGCATTAAAGTCCATATTTAATTTTATTAAGATTCTAGAATGATCAGAAAGAAATCTGGGCTCAATACTAAAGTCTAATAACAATTGTGATAAAAAAGTAGATATAAGAAAGAAATCTAACCTTGACCATGAATGATAACATTTTGAGTAATATGTATATATATCTTTTTTGTTTGAGTATTTAGTAAATTGTAGAGGGTCTATAAGATTATGTTCCAATATTAGGTCCTCCAGCGCAAGGGATGCTTGATGATTATAGGAAGAGGAACAGCTAGTGCGATCAATAACTGGGTTGATTACAACATTCCAGTCCCCACCTACAATAACATAGTGATCTTTATAAGAAGAGAGAATATTATGTATCTGTAGAATAAAAAAATGTTGATGACTACACGGACCATAAATATTTAGCACCAAAAGTGGTTTATCTATATTTTGTATGGTGAAGGTAAAATAGCACCATCTACCCTCATTGTCATGTTTTTCTTCAATAATACTCCCCTGAAATTTTTGTTTGATTATGATAACCACCCCCCCCCCTGGAATTAGAAGTGTCACCAGAAGCTATTATTTTTTGACCCATTTTTTGCTTTTTTCTTTGTACCAGTCATCCCTAAGAGTATGTATTTCTTGCAGAAAACATATATTAGCATGTGATTTATACATTAAATGGAATAGTAAAGATTTCTTAGCTTTGTTCTTAATCCCTCTTACATTCCATGAATCAATTATTAATAAATTAGTCATGTTATTATCAAAGGTCTGTTAAAGGAAATGCAGGGGAATAAAATGTTTGTGCATGAAAAAAATATATAAGAAGGAAGAGAAAAAGCAAAACTTAGTCTCAGTACAACAATTATTATATATATAGGTATGATTCAAAATAGAGTTAACTTTAGTCTCTAAATCTTCCCCCCTCCCCACCCCAGTGCCTACCCACCTTAACTTCTCTAAAGAAGGAAGATATAGATAACTATATATATGATGTGTGTACTTGGTCACCAAAAAATCCCATAAAACAAAAGAAAATTTGAGTAAAGTCCTAAAAAGGACTATAATAAAGTTAACAAAGCTAAACATATTTACACAATAATCTGATAACAAGATGCCCGACATACTTAACCCCATTCATATGTGTATTCACAAACTCCTATATAGTTAATTCGAAATTGTGTCAAAAAAATAAAAAAATTCTGTTAAGCAAACACTATAATATATATTTGCCTTGGTAGGTGCATGTGAAACATAAGTATCATAGTATAGTTATAATGTAACTAGAGCAAAGTAATCATGTAAATGAATGTATTTCCAAAAGAGTATATCAAAACCTTATAATTTAAAGGTATTAATGACAAGATATAAATTTATAGTACATATATGTCAATAAACTATAAAAAAAAATAATAATTAATTCTATGTAATCTTCTCCATTCTAGACCTCACTTAATTTGTACTGTTGTAATCTATGTGGGCGCTTTGGATATTAGAATACATAACTAAACTAGTATCAGTCACACTGTTTATATTAGATCACATGGCTCTTACAATCTAAACATAAAATTATAATATATGTAATCTATTATTGTAGATATAAATGAGAAACTATTTATGTAACATATTATAATAAGCCCTATTATAAGTATATTTTAAATTCAAGTTTCTGGGTCATGTAAAATGGAGAGTAAGCCAAAGGCTTCTATTAACTGTAAATACCAGTGAGAAACCATATATAATCAAAATGTGTAACATAACATACATATTAATGCACTTGCGTATAAGTATAATTACTTGCAAGGTAATGAAAAACATTAATAAAGATCAAGACCTCTTATTAATTGGGTCAACATCTCAGGATCAGTGTGTGAGACATAGTCTCACAAAAAGGCACATTTGAAACTATATATCTAAGTTGCCTGAAATATTAGAAACAACACCATAGGACCAAACCACTAAACATATTAACTGGCCAACTAAATCCTACAAACAAGCAAAAATATCTCTACATGATGCCTGTTAATCAGGCTTACTAACTAACTCATTTATATTTCAGGTCATTACATATGTTGTAAAAACCAGATAGACAGATCATATAGCTATTTGTGAATTAGCTTTCTAAATCATGGAAACTTGACAAGGAATATACTGTGAGTCAGTATATGGTAATAAATGTGTGTGCTTGTGTACTTGTTGCTTGACTAGCCAAAATACCCAAAACATATTTTTTAACTGTTTGCTAAAAGAAAGTTTAAACAGTTCTATTGGCTGGCTCAATTGTCTCTGGTATTAAATGTTCTGTGTTTAAAGATAACGTATACTTCTGAAAATGATGTGCTTAATGCAGGATATACTCTCGCACAACTGCAAAGAAAATGCACTGATCACGTAGAAGTCCTCTCGCAGCATTCAGTTCCTCAGAGCAGTCTGAAGAACGAAAACAAACTTGCACGCTTACCAAGCTGATTTAAACAGCTGCATATTCTGTTAGTTAATGTTGTATCACTCAACGGGGACTGCATCACAGAACCAGGAAGCTATACCATAAGTGAACGAAAACCCAAGGAAACAGATATTACTCTGCGATCTCTACGATAACAAGCAGCCAAGCCACAGGAAGCATATAGGCAGTCGGGATGTAACTAATTAGATAAACCAGACACAACTCTCCTATGGATAGTAGCGTCATCAGGCTGACAAACAGGAGGGAAAATGGATTGTGCCTGTGTTAAGATAAACAACAACAGCAGAATTCTATGCAGGTTGGTAACGCTGCATTAGCACGAGAGAGTAAAAGATTCTCACGCTTTTTTTGTTTGTGTGACATTTCTGACTGAAAGCATAATACCACATAAAACACTCTGGAATGTATTTTCAGGAAAACTATGTAAGCATTAGATAATGAAATAGAAAATGTTTAAAAAACAGTAACATCTCAATAACCATTAAGCACACATTATACACATTTTAAGACCAGAGTATTTTTCTTATGGTAAAGCTTGTTATATATACCCAGTTATTTAAGAGTATATACAAAGAAATGTAAGGTCACTAACTGTAGTTCAATGTACTTACTTTATAAAAGAAGAATTACTTTTTGTGTAGCGAGGTCAGGAAGGACCTTAAATAATTTTAAAAAGATATCCTTTGCTTCTTGTGGTTTTGTAACAGTATAGCTTCTGTCATTAAAATTGAAGGAGAGTGTGTTTGGATACCTCATCCAAAATTTTATGCCCCTTTTTATCAGATCTGCACAATATGGTGATAACTTTTGTCTGTTCATTTTTATTTGTGGAGGTAAATCCTGTGCAAAAGTCAGCTTATGATTATTCTATATGAGATGTTTTTTACTTTTTGCTGCTTCTAAGATACTTTGAGTGTCTTGGTAGTTTAGTAATCTTGTGTAAATGATCCGAGGTGAAGTAGATTCTTGTCTAGCACGCAGGGCTCTATGCGCTCTTTCAACAATTAAGATATTAGTGGTTGTCTCAGAGTTAAGTAATGCTTTGAATATTTGTTTAGTCACTGAAATTAAATTTTGATTATCATAAGATTCAGGTAGTCCTCTAATTATTATGTTATTTCTGCGAGACCTTGCTTCTAAGTCCAGTAATTTGGCTTGTATTTCTGTAAAAAGTGTATCCTTGGATTTTAAGTCACGTTCAATAGAGTCTGCTCTTATTTCCAAATCTACATTTTTATTTTCAAGTAAGTCCATTCTATCATTTATCTGCTTTAGAGTTTTACCAAAATCTGTCAGTTGTTCAGAGAAACCCTGAATAGCACTTTGAATGGGCTGTAATGCCATCTTCAAATCTTCTAAATAAAAATTAGAGTCACTTTTATCTTTAGCACTTACTTTAATGTTCTCAGTAGATTGTTTGGTGGTTCTTAATCTCTTAGATCCGGTGTCTTTCTCTGGAGAAAGCATAGAAGAGAATTTGACCTTGGTTGTCTGCGTCTCCATGGAGTCAGAGTTTCCAGCCATGCCCAGAAAAGAGGTGTGAAAACAAGAATTCTGACACAGAAAGGAGCTTCTAGAGTGCTTCAAGACTGTTGAGGCCAAAAGTACTCTGAAGTAAATTAACATAAAAATTGCACTCTTTCGAAAAATAAATAGTCCCAGAATGTAGAAGATGTATCAGAGATACTTTCTGTATAAAAAACTGTGGAAAAATTTCGCTTAAAAGTTAAAAATTGCAGGTATTTCCAATGCTGTGAGGAGCTCAGTGAATAGGGAGCAGTCTAGCCGGCGACCATCTTGGAATCCCTGACGATAAACTTATCATTGACAAAACATCGATAAAAGTGGATGTGTTTAGCATAGCTGATGTTACCAAAAGCTTCCTTGCATTCCCACTGGGCAAGTACTACATTTGCATAACTATTTGCACAGAGTGTACCCATGGCAGCACTCTTAGTTTGTAAGTAATAATTTCCATTGAACAAAAACACATTATTAATCAGTATTAGTTCAATGAACAGACAAAAAATGTTTTAATTTAATTTTATTTATTTATTTATTTATTTTATGTTTGTTGACAGGGATAATCCGACTGGATATATGTCCATTTTCAGTGGGGACCTGGGGAGAAAAGTTCCAGTGGCAGAATACAAAGATTACACAAAGATTAGATACATAGTAAAATATAACACAAACAGTCAAGCATATTTACAAGTTGGTTTAGTGATGACCCAGCAGGGATTCACAAGTTACATAGTTTGTCAAATTAAAAACAAGATCATCAGATTGCAACAAACAGTTTTGAGTATTAAATGCTTACACTACTATCTAGGTAGGGTTATCATTTTGTAGCTTAATTAGGATTGTTACAGGGACAAAGCCTGTGCATTTTGATATACTGTTTGATGTTTTTTTTAAAGAGACTTAGGGAGGGTGGGAGGGTTATATGGTTTGGCAGTGAATTCCAAGTTTTGCCAACAAAGTTAACAAACAGGGATTCACCAGCTGAATTACTAGCTTTGTAGGTTTGGACCAATAGTTTGTTGGATGACCGTAGTGACCTAAAGTTACTGTATGGTTTTATAATATTTTTAAGTGTGGGGGTATCTTCAGATTGGTATAGAATTTTGTGTGCTATTAAGAGTTGATTGAATTGAATTAAACTGGGCAGTTCTAGCCAACCTAGTTGATTACGGTTCTGGCAGTGATGAGTTCTGTATGTATACCCAGTAGCGAATCTGACAATATGGTTGTAGCTGTGGGAGATCTTGCTCTGTACAGATTTATTAAGGTTGGAGAGTATTGGGGAGGCATATATAAGAGTAGAGGCTAGGTGAGACCGGGCGATTGCAGTCCTAGCTAATAGGGTTAAAAATGGCTTGTTTCTGTAAAGAGATCCAAGCTTCTTATTGATGGTTTGTATGGTTTTGTTGACATGTAGATCAAATTTAAGATTATTATTTATAATTAGCCCTAGAAGCTTAGTATGGGTGTCCTGGGAAATAGAGGTACCATTGTTGGATGTAACGGAGAAGAAAAATGTGGTGGATCTACTAGTGGGGGTAAAGAGTAGAAGTTTAGTTTTGCTGAGGTTCAGCAGTAGATGTTGGTTAGCGAGTCAGTTTTCAATAGTGTTAAATGTGTTTTGGGTTAAGATTTATACGTCTGATGGGGAGGAGGCTGAGCAGATCAGGGTGGAATCATCTGCATATTGAATGCAGTTAGCTTTGGGGATAGAAATATGAAAGTTATTGATGAAGATAGAAAAGAGTAGTGGTCCTAAAAGGGAACCTTGAGGGACTCTGAGTGTGAGAGATAGCTGGCTGGATAGTTTGCCCTGCCATAATACAGCCTGTTCTCTGCCAGTCAGATAGGACTGGAACCACTGGATTGCATGATTGTTCAGAAAGACTGATTTTAGGGAATGTATGAGAAGTTCATGGTTGACCATATCAAAGGCTTTTGATAGGTCAAGAAAGAGGGCTGAGGATAGCCTATTGTCATTCCTGTTTTGGTTAATGGCATCAGTAAAGGAAAGGAGGGCAGAGGTGGTACTGTAATGTGGCCTAAAGCCATGTTGAGAGTTAGATAGCAGATTGTTCTGTATAAGATAATGCATTAGTTGCTTATGTATGCACCTCTCCATTATTTTGGCTAGTGGTGAAAGAATGGCAATGGGTTTATAGTTGGATAGTTCCGTGGAACTTCCACCTTTATGGAGTGAGATAACATGGGATATTTTCCAGAGGGAGGGGAAAGCACCATCGGATAAGGTTCTATTGATCAGGATATATATGGAGGCGGTCATTGGTGAGCTGACCTCCTCTCTGCAGATTGACAGCACTTCTAACCAAACACCAGGTTAGAGAAACACCACGCGAGACTGTGACTGACTCTCAGGTCGAGCTATTCATGCTTCACACACCACCAGGGTTAAGCAGAATTAATAACTCAAATTCAGAAGCAAATGTGTTGCAGACGGAATGGAGGGACATCAAATAGTCGCTTCAATTACCTCAGTTTAATTTCTCAGACTTGAATGAGGAGGGGAATGATGAGAGAAAGGAAATGCTGACTTTGACCAAGCAGATAAATCAGTTTGGGGATTTATGTCAGAAATATCAAGGCCTACAGATGGATAACACCTTCCTTATGAAGTTGGTAACCTTGACGCAAGTACCGAAGGGCCTTAGGGTCTGGAAGTTGCTGATGGGCATTGAGCGTGACTCGATGGCCTTCAAAGAACTTACTGACTTGTTCAACAAAACAGGTTTTGAAATCTGTGACATTATCATTAAAAACAATCAAAACAAGTTGGTTAGTTCAGAAAAAGAAATACTGGCTTTAAATGAGAATATAGTTAATGATTTATTGTTTGTTCAGCAGGCCACTAAATTTAGCACAGTGCTTAATAATGTTGAGAATTTTGTTAACAAAAATATCAAAATTAAGAGTAAAAATCTCTTAAGGGATTCTGATGATTATAAGAACAATAAGGCATACCCACAAGGGTTTGTTCTGGCCGATAGTAGTAATGACAATAGGAAGGGTAGAAACTATACTGATGGGGATGTTTCTGTGAATTATGTTGACAGTAGCAACAGTAATGTGAACTTGATCAACAAGGTGATCAGCGTTTTTTACCTGAAAGCCCTCATTTGAGAAGATCAGAACGGCTAATGAACAAGAGAGGGGGCAGACAAACCTACCAACCATATGTGGGACAACACCAACAACAGCGGAACATTTTTCAAAACAAAAAGTGCCAATGGGTGAACAAAAGTGCACATTGAGTGCACAATTTGATGACTGTTCTGATATTGTGGACATTTTCCAACAAGGCACTGACATGTGTTTACCACATGTTAACACAAATGCTTCTGAAATTTGTACTGTTTACCAAAAGGATGTATTTTCAATATATAAGTACAGTACTTTGGTAATAAATGATGTCCATCATAATTTATTATGCAAAGGATTTACTTTTGTTCCTGCGTTTTATTTGATTTTGTGGATTTGTATGTTTTTTAATGAACAAAAGAACAGCAATAATATTGTGAATAATGCTTTATGTACACCTAAAAGGAAAAGTACATTTATACCTCCTACACATAAAGAAGTTATGATTTTTGAAAAGTTATGTATCAGTGAGGTTAGAAAAGGTTTATATAAGGTTGTCAAACTCTATGACCATGGCAATTTGAGTGAGGAAGAAAGAAAACTATTATTTAAATTGGCCAATAATAAGGAAGTGAGAATAATGAAACCAGACAAGGGGGTGGGGTTGTCATTATGTCCCACTTTGACTATGTGGCCAAGATGCATGACATTTTGAGTGACACCTTGACGTATCAAAGGGCCTCTATTAATGAAATGCATATAGCCTGCCACAGGATTGATTTACTCTTGCTTGACGCACTATTTCAGTTGGCTATTAACGATGGTGAGTTTAGTTATTTTAATGTAGAACACCCTGTCACACCTGTGTTATTTGGGATCCCCAAGGTCCACAAAAGCATTGATGATCCACCTTTTAGACCAATAGTGGCTGTTAAAGGCTCTAAAACAGAGCTGGTAGCATATTTTGTGGACAGCGGTATCCAGCTGGTAGTGGCAGAGTTGGACCACCTTCTTAAGGACTCATGGCATTGCCTGAATAGGTTGAGTGGTGTGAAAGAATTAGATAATGTGTCTTTCATCACCATCGATGTAGTAAATCTTTTCTCTGTAATTCCACATTTTGAGGGAATAGAGTATTTCAGAAAAAAATTGCTGAAAAGCAACAAGTTGAATGGTGGGAAGATTAACCTCCTGGTTCCATTGATGGAGCTAATTTTAGGCAACAACTATTTGAGTTTTGAAGACAAGATTTTTCACCAGGTATCAGGAGTGGCAATGGGGGCCCCGGGGTTTGCCAACCTGGTTCTATTGCACTGGGAAGAATCTTTTATATTTGAGTTTATATTTAGAGACAAAATTATTTTGTATAATCATTTTTTGGATGATATATTAATCTTGTGGAAAGGAAGTGAATTTGAGGCTGATGAATTTTTGAAATATTTGAATTCAACTACTAGTTTCTTTAAATTTACTAGTAGCTGGAATGTTGAAAAAATGGACTTTCTGGACATACATTTGATTAAAACACAGAAGGACTCCAGATCAGTATTTTTAGAAAGAAAACATATAGCAATTCCTTCTTACATTTTCAGAGTTGCCACCCGCACTATCAACGTAGAAGTATTGTTAAAGGCCAGATGGTCAGACTGTCTTGTTTGATTAGTGATACTGTAACGTTTGAGGAAGAACTATATATTTTGATAGGGATGTTTTTAGCTAGAGGATATCCCCTGAAGTTATTGGTGAAAGTACGGAATGAGGTTTGTATGAAGAGAACTACCCAGTTTCCCCCTATTTTATGGGGGGGGGGGGTATAAGACACGACAAAGGTATATTTAAAGCTAATTCTATACTACTGAGATTTAACTATCAAACACCGTTTATAGTGGAAACACTAAGAAGGGTTTGGGGTTCTAGTTTTGACACTAATATTAAAGAAAAACTAGGGGAGACCCCAAGAGTAGTGTTCTGTAGGGGCAGAAATATTAAGAACATTCTTAAGCAACCACCTCCGAAACACACCCAATCAAAAATGTATAAATGTGGGACGTGCAGGTACTGTAGATATATTAATGAAAGACCTTATGTAGCAGTATTTGGTTTCAATAGATCAATCCCTTGCCCAGGTGTGTGCTGTTGTAACACTAGTATGTTGGTATGCTTGGCTACTTGCACATCCTGCTCAGGTTTTTATGGAGATAAGACCATAAGGAAACTTAAAGAAAGAATAGTTGAACATGTTAGAGCTATTAAAAATAAGGATACAACTAACACTTTATATGTACATAGTACGGTATGTCCCAATTTTAAAAAGTTTACTTTTTTTGCACTTGATAGAGTAATTTCATGTGAAAGAGGTGGAGACGATAAGTTTAGGGTTGAGATTTTGGAATTTATTTGGCAGATTAGGCTTAATGCCATTAGTCTCCCCGGCCTTAATGATAGTGCATCCATTTTTCCCTTGTTGAAGCAAAGAAGTTATTTAATTTAAAATTGGCTTGACAATATATGTATATATTATTTTTTAGTGTATTTATTTTTATACATGTTTTATTTTTTCCCCAAAAGTGTGTATTAGTTAGGTGTGGGACAACATACAAATGCATATAGTCATATAAGTATTTATTTGTCTATTTACTGTTTCTTGTGTTATTTTTTACAATATGCAGGAGCTTGAAGTTTGTAGGGTTACTTGTTATAAGTTACTTATAATACATATGTATATATTATATATATAATACATTTTTAGTAACAATTATATGTTTTTAACACATATATTTATATATATATATATATATATATATATATATATATATATATATATATATATTGTATTTAATACATTATTGATTAATGGGTTAATTGATGGTTTTAGGTGATTGGTTTGAGCGTGGTGATGTCAGAGTATAAAAAGTTCTAATTTTGAGCCTTTCAATAACTCTGAAGAAGCCATTAGAAAATGGTGAAAGCGCTTAGTTCTTTGAGGCTTAAGTTGTGCATTAAAAGCGGATTTACTCTTCTGTTTTTGGATTTTACTTTGTTATTAGTCTTTATCCTTTTGGATACGTTTTGTTGTTTTTTTCATTTTTATTTAGTGATGTGTGAGGTATTGATTGGTACATAGCAAAGGAGGAGTGGCTAAAGTGGTATAAATTTAACAGTAGTGGGGGCAGGTGGAAATTGGGGGCAGGGTGGAGTGTGGAGTGAGCCCGAAGGGTGAGCGGAGCAGGGCTAATTGGACCACAAGATTCCTACAGCGTGTAAGTACATACAGCCTCTAAATATGGGTTCTATGTAAACTAATGTTCTTACAAATTACAAGTTTGTTTAACTAGCATTGTATACAAATGATACAGATTCACTAGTGTAACATTTCACAAAATGCAGTTTTGTTTGAAGGCTTAAGGTAGGGAGAGTGGGGAAATATGTCTGTTCATAGCCACCTAGTTTTAGCTTATGGGAAGCCACTGTTAGATATAATATCTTTAGTTTATTTAAGTAGGGCTTTCTTGAATATAAAACTGGGGACACCTTGCAGTGCTATAGACCTAGGGTTAGCTTTCTGTGTTAGCAGTTTAATCATACAGTACAGATATTAACCTTGATTACTTTTCAGTGTTGGGCCGAACGGTTAGCTATTAAAAACAATCTTCTGCTATGGCGTCTTCCTAGTGATGCCGGCTTTTGTCCTACTGAATAATCACTAATTTCTATCAAGAAATCTCTTGCATATGAAACTCATTAGAAATAACAGTGAATAAGGAACAAATATCAAGTGTTACTATTATACTATAAACTATTTCTGTTACTTTAATAAATCTGGTGATGCACTGCTGTATGTCTTAGAGAACTGCGGCAAGATATTAGTGGTTTACACCATGTTAAATAATACAAGGCTGTAGCAGCAATTATAATGCAGGAACACTGTGGCACTGTCTCACATATCTACGGCTGAAGTAATGAGGAATCAGGTGATGAGTCATCAGGGGATCCAGCTGCACTGGTACTCCCTTGTGAGGCAGATGGAGGTGAAATACACGTGGCACTTTTTAAGAGGTGGCATCAGGTCAACAACTAATAGCCAACCATGACAAGGAAAACACAGAACAAAACATATAGAAAACACCTGGGCTATAAAGCACCGTGAATTGTCTGGCCTCACTATGCATCAGACATTGCCATAGCCACACACACCACAAATTTCAGCAGGGTACTGTCATCATCACTGATGGGGTGTTGTACACTGACACTAGACAATAATAACATAGGTGAAAGAGAAATGGGTGGTGGATATGGTAGCTGTGCACATGACTAGGAGGTAAAGAATAGTCAGGAAATCATATATTCCAGTGATATGGAGGAGTTTCCATGAGAGAAAAGCTGTCTGGATGTGGTATGCCTCTCATCAGGATCAGGTCTGGAGACATCCTATATGTGGAATGGAACGCCATATCTTGAGTTCCTACAGGAATCCCATGTATCCTCTATGCAGTGTGCTGTGTGAATGTCAATATTCATGGCACCTCTGTAGGCAGGGTTGTGTTTTGCTTATGGAAAGTTACAATGTTCATAAGATCATAAGGTTCATGAGAAGATACTAGGCTAGCTGCTTTCTGGGCCATTTTAAGCTTAGCCAAATTCCCAAAGATGAAACTAAACCCTGTACCTTGTGTTTGAGAGGTAAACATCTTAACTATTATGATGGTATTGAACCTCATTACGCTAAGGGGTTTTCCAAGTGGGGTGTGCCTGCTGTAAAATCAGAAGAGTATCAATCATAGCTGTGGGAGTGTCTGTCTAAGAGCTGAAGCAGCCATGGACAGTATGAACAGTAAAGTTGTCTCTGTAACAGACTGTGCATTTACATAAGCCTGGCATGTTATCATGCAATGTACAGCCAATTGTCTGCATCCTCATGACTGCAGCAATGGCTTCAAAGTGGGCCAACACTGTCGTCAAGAGGTGTGTCAGCTCCAGATCTCTATATGCCATGTCACTTTGCATACAGTGGAGGATTTCCTACAGTCTCTGAATCAGTTATACTTCATCATGCAGGCTGCATAACACACTTAACATGTCTAACATGGAGTTAGTAGTGTCATCCACTGATTGATGCCAAGAGCAACACCCAGGTCTGTGAATGTTCTGGAAGCATCATGATGATGGCTATTTACACAAGTCTCCTCTATTCTGGTTGCACACACTTCAGTGGCAGTGCAACCCCCTGATGCCATCTGTGGTGGTGACACATGTGTAGCCAGGGTAGGGCTGACATGGATGGAACATCCAGCACTGAAAACAGGATTCTGTGGAATCCTCTTTTCCTTCCAGCATCATCTCAGCTATGGGTAATGTTAATGTTTCCTCCACTATTAACAGGGTTGATAGTGCTACCGTGTCATCTGACTGCGATACATGTATGGTGCCATTATCGTCAGCAACTAATGGCCTGCTGACATCAAGCATGTTCCAACCTTTTGTGCAAAATCTTTTACCAGTAGAATCTATGAATGCATACAGATAACTGTTATCTGTATGCATTTACAGATTCCACTGGTGGCAAAGCCAGATTATATTTGTAACTCCACAACCATGTGGCACACAGACTACTACATGCTAACTGTACATAGTTTATGGGAACTTACATACTTTGTAGTGTAGATTATGCTCATTGCAGCCACAGTATCCCTGACTGATAGATATTTCTCCTTGTAAATCATTCTCATTGGCAAGGCAGACATCTAGAGTAATTAACATGCTACTACTACTAACAAAGTGCATCCTATAAAAACACTTGGGTGGTCATTTCTAGCCTAGTTCATACATCCAAGCCACTGCAGATATAAGGATTATTTAATCTTTGCTGGAGTACATGACAGAAATCCCACAACCTCACTGAGATGCTCCTGTGTTGGTGTTTCACACCCAGTGGTCAACCAGTCTCTATCAATTTAGGAATCAGTTGCTTATCAGTGATATTGTAAAGCTTCAGAATTATTGACCTATTATGGCCGCTCACTGCACCTGGTACCAGTAGGCCTTTTCTGCTTTTACCCTTTTCATGATGACACATGTATGTGTGCAAAGAGTGTGTTTTAACACATATACCTTTAGTACAATTAAATTTTACAGCAGCTGCTATTTTTTCAAGCCATTTGTAAGATGTGTACACCCATGGGTTATAGATATGGATCAGAGCACATATGCATGATTGTCCATGACATTTGACAATTGTAACCAAAAATGTTGCACCATATAGCTGCTAAGCCATGCTATTCATTTAAAAACTCAGAACCTCAAAAACTAAACAAAACACAGTGGCACATAAATCAGTGTATTAAGACAGAAGATTTAGTGCTTTCATCTGTAACATACCAAACTTCATCAGAAACCTTCTGTTTCTCTGGACCAACCAAAGAATGGTGATTGATGAAGATTACATTGTGATGAAGACTTCTTTGCAGCTTGGCAAAGACTATTCTTTGGAATGTGAATGGGAGGGCTTATTGGTCACCTATGTGGCCAACACTTAAACAGTAGGTGAAGGCTCCTCATCTGATAAGGGTCCAATGTGGTCCTCCAGGGACACCTAGCAGGATGTGTGCCATTTGGTGAGGACAGAAGTGGACTTGTGGCTGTCTGCCTGAATTTGACACACACTAGAGCATCCTCTTGTGGATCTCATTGTGTCACATAACCATCTGTCTTCAATCATTGACCCATCAGAGATGGTGCCTGCCCATGATATCAGCCATGGATGTGATTGACATCTTGACTGGTTCCCCTTTGGCCGACTCAGGAATGGTTTTCTTATCATCCCTATCCCCCATTACTGTGTTCTCCATCATTAAGTGTCACTCCCCTTCCTGTTTGTTGGCCAATCCTTTCCATCACCAGCTTAGCCAGTCTTAGGCATAGGCCGACTAGGCATCTGCCTAGGGTGCCGCTCTAGCAGGGGTGCCTTTCCAGTAATCTGGATGGTGTGGGTAGACCAGGATGGGGGCATTCGGTGGTGTGTGGGGGCACTGTGGAGACCTACTGCCTAGGGCACCAGTTGACCAAAGGCCAGTCCTGATCACCAGTTATCCACCCTTTGTCAATCCATGTGTTTCAAATCATGTTACCATTATGTGTCACTAACACCCCGGTCAGTCTTTGTTAGTATTATTTGTTTGTTAGTGTGTCTGCCCCTGCTTCCTTGCCTATATCTTCCTTCCTTCATACACATCATTTCCCCTTGCTACTTTTACACATGCCTTTTTAATAAAATGAAAAATGGGCATTTGTATCCCAGAAAAGTAAAATCTTGTCTTCCACAACTATCTTCCTAACCTATTGTCCTGTGTATTCCACTGCTTACTCTTTTTCATTTGTGCCTGTACCACCTTCCAATTTCATCCTATTTTCAATTATAAAAAATGACTTGTCACTTTCCTGCGGTGCCCTTGTATGGACTGCCAAAGTACCCATGTTGCAGCCATGGGCTCATTTTGATGCATGTAGAATGTGCATAGCATCGGGAGCACCATCTGCATGATGCCTTCCTTTTTTCATGTGACTTTCCCACAGTAGTTCAGTCTATCAAAGCAGTTAATGCCATTATCATGACCATGAAGTTTTGTTATGCAACCCTGTCTCCATCATGATGGCCCTTTACTACTGCTCATTCATACCTAATTGTTATTGGGCCACATTATGCTATTTAATACTACACAGTGACATTGTTCTTCAATCCACCCCCCCCCCTTTAATATTTACCATTTTCAGTTAAAATTTTTGTTTACATAAATTATTTTTCAGGCATCATTTATTATTAGTTGTCACTTAGAGCATTTATTAAATTCCCTTTTCAAGTTTTAAATAGGTCAAGCTTCCTTTTACAAAATTAGATTAATCAAAGGCAAGCAAAAAAACACACGTACAGTCCCAACACAGGAGCAGGCAGAGACAGTTATAAAATCCAACGCATTTATTTGAATAAAAACAGGGGTAAGCGCTTTCGCGTATTAGTGCGCTTCTTCAGATCTCAAAAGGAAATAAAGCAGCCTTATTTAAATATAACTGATTAGTCCAATTAATTCAAATCCTCCAATAAGCACTTCACATCAAATTAACCCTTAGTTAGACAGACTTCAGTAACATTGCTCCCTAATAAGTCACAAGAGTTTATACATATAATTTAAAATAGACATATAAAATTCTAATAACAATATAGTCATAAAAACTCCTTTCCTAAAATGTTATGTGCATATGTATATAAATAACTATAATCAAATAAATAAATAAATATATATAAATGGCAACTATAAATATAGATACAAGTATAATGCAATTAATGTACTAACCTAGAAGTAAATCTTAATTCATGTATAAAGTGCAATATAATAGCATATATCAAACATAAATTCCACAGACAAATGCATGGATAAAGCATAGATAAAATCCATAAGTCAGCACCAATGTGTATGAGACTATTAACTATAATGTGTATCTTCATCTACAGGACTTTAACACTGAGCATAATGAGACATATGTATTAAGACCAGGCGGATAGTGGGCTCTTAGTTTAAATACCCACTCTAATTCTTTTGGCTCCAGGTAACTCATATAATCTCCCCTTCTCTGTCCGTGAGGTATTATCTGGAGTACTCTAAACTCAAAACCATGGTTATTATAAATAGAAACATGTTTACTAATGCATTTAATGGATTATTATTCCTAATGTCATAAACATGGTTATAGATTCTTTGTTTAAAGCTCCTTTTGGTCATGCCTACATAGAATGCAGGACATGTGTGACACTTCGCTAAGTATACAAGTCCTGATGTATTACAATTTGCATAAAACCTAGGACTAAAGGAGAAATCCAACTCTGGATGTATAAAATCTTGTTCTTTCGATATATAGCCACAGTAATTGCAGTTCTTACAGGGATATGTCCCTCTTTCTCCTGATGTTTCAACACCCAATGGACTAATGCCACCTTGACCAGTAGCATGGTCTACACATAATATTCTTTTCAGATTTTTATTATTCCTGTAGATAAACCCAGGATTGGAGCCTACTATGTCCGCCGTCTTACCATCTAAAGTTAAAACACCCCAATGTTTAGCTATGATTTTTTTAATCGCTAAGCTATCATTGGTGTATGTGGTAGCAAACATAACCCTGTCAGAGGCCTGTTTAATATTATGGTCTGGTTTCCTGGTAACTATAGTGTTGGGATTTGTATCATTCATATCTGATTCTATTCCCAGTGTCTCAAGTTTGATTTGTTTTATTAACTTAGTATCGTAGCCTCTCTGGATAAAGATCAACTCTAGCCTTTCTGATTCAGCAGTCAAATCCACAGGATCTTTACAGAGCCTCAAGAGCCTCTGGAACTGACACTTCACTATACCCCTGAATATATGACGGGGATGCATACTATCATATCTTAGTATAGCATTCTTCCAACAGGCCTTTCTATGGAGGGAAGACGATAACCTGCCATTTCGAATGCTAAGATTCACATCAAGGAAGCTCACATTATCATGAGAGACTTCTACCGTGAATCTTAAATAATTAGTAGTGGTTTCTAGATATTCCACAAACAAAGAGAAACCCTGTGCACTACCATCCCAAACGATAAGGATATCGTCCACAAAACACTTATACACCAAGCATTTCTTAAAGGAATCATGATTAAACAAGAACTCCCTCTCCCACTGGTAAACTACTAAGTTTGCATATGTATTAGTGCAGGGGGTGCCCATGGCAACCCCTGCTAACTGTAAAAACATATGCTTTTTGAAACAGAAAACATTATTGTTTAAGACCAACTCTAATAACTGGCATACCAGTATCTCTGTACTGCGATCTATAGAGGGTAAAATCTGGAACAATTCTCTAATGGATTCAATACCCTTATCGTTTGGGATGGAGGTAAACAGATTTCTGACATCCATAGTTACTAACAGGTGTCTATCTTTAATCAATTCAACATCTAGAGCATCCAAAAAGTCCAGAAGCTGGTAGGTATCCTTCAAGATGGTCGGAATACCATTGACAAATGGCCTTAATAATTTTTCTAAAAAGACGGAGATATTCTCCGTACTCCACCCATCCCCTGAGACTATCGGTCTGAGAGGAGGTGGATGCACCCCTTTGTGCATCTTGGGTAATCCTTTTATTATAGGAAGATGAGGAGAGGGAGTAAGAAAAAATTCATACAGATCTTTACTGATCTGACGACACATTAGTAAGTCATACAGTACATCATTAATATCATTAAGTATTTTGTTTAAAGTCCCTTCATTAATACGTTCATAGGTAGAACAATCACTAAGCATATTTTCCATATAAGAATCATAATCTTGTGTATTCAGCAAAACAATACCCCCTCCCTTGTCTGCCGGTCTTATAGCAATAGATGTTTCACGGGATAACTTCCTCAATGAGGCATTCTCTTCCCTAGACATGTTGAAATACAAACATTTCTTATTGCCTTTCAAAAAATAATCATAAAGGTCCTGTTCACATAATTTAACAAAGCTTTCTATATGACTGGGTAACATGGGGGAAAAAGTACTCCTACGTTTAAACACATGACTGTCTGTTGAGTGAACACTAGTAGTCTCACTCAATGTGTCTTTAGAAAACAATAACTTAATTGCTATCTTCCTTGCAAAGAGACGCAAATCTATCAATAAGTTATTTAAGGAGCTGCCCTGAGAAGGGATGAAGGTCAAGCCTTTATCAAGGACACTGATATCAAACGGATCAAGTACCAACCTTGATAAATTAAAAAACAAATGTTCGTTTATCTTAACATCCTTCTCTGCTGATGGAAGTTCTCTCCAGAGAACTTCCGTTTCCTCCTGTCCCAACTGTTCGATCTGTCCATTGGCAATTGTGCTTTCTTTATCGGAAGGGGTAGAAAATCATGAGTGGAGGAAAAAGCCCCTTGTTTCCTTACAGCTCCCATGTCTCTCTTAGATGTGGTAACGCAATCCGCTTCCTGGTTAGGTTGCGGTGTTGAAGCAACATTTACTGCCTCCACAGTAGCGGGTAGTTCAGGAGGCGTAGCGAAGCTAGTGCCTGAAGTCCGACCGGATCTCACTGTAGTGACTTCCCTGGGTAGAGGGCTCATCAAATCTACATCAGTTAACGTAGTATCCATGGCAATGGTGGTAGCAGGTGGAACAGATGTCGGAATGGTATTCTCAACTCTCCTCGGCCAAATAAAGACGTTACCTTCACGGAAATCCCGATAATCGCGCTGTAATTTTTTCTGTTTTGTCTGTTGTAGCTTAGAGGCATAGGAATCTACCTGCATGTAGATATAGTCAAGCCTCTTAAAGCACGAATCATGACTGAAACTGTCACGTATTTCAGTGTTCAGCTTCTCCACTTTTAGTAACAACTCCGTTTCTAACGGAGTAAAATAGTCAATAACCAATTGCATATACTTATAACTAGTTTCAAGATTAATTTGTTGCCAAGACTTGAGTAAGGTAGGATGTTGTTCACCATAAGAGGGCATGCAAAGAACTCGCATCCCTCTTGGAACCAGTTTAAAATGTAAACATGCTTCTAAATGTTTGCTCTGCCATGTTAGCCTCTGCAGTTTAAATAGATCATTTTCTAACTGTCTTGACATTAGAAGAAACTGTTCAGTGTTACCTATATCACTGTTGCCAACAGTAGGAATATGGGTCTGTAAATCCAAGTCCAATAAAGGGTTGCTAACACTGTTCACAATATTAGTCCATCTACTAGAGATGGAACTCACCCTCGGGTTCGGATTATAGTCCAATTCCACATCTTGATTTGCCATCCTGTGTGCAGAGGTGACCAAAAATAACAAGTAATCCTCAACAAAGATCACTACACCAACCAGGGACTGTCCGTTACAAACTGGAAGAACAAGCAAAAAAACACACGTACAGTCCCAACACAGGAGCAGGCAGAGACAGTTATAAAATCCAACGCATTTATTTGAATAAAAACAGGGATAAGCGCTTCCGCGTATTAGTACGCTTCTTCAGATCACAAAATGAAATAAAGCAGCCTTATTTAAATATAACTGATTAGTCCAATTAATTCAAATCCTCCAATAAGCACTTCACATCAAATTAATTAATTAATCAAAGGCAAAAATACTGATAGCTAGTAAAGATTATTGTTCACTAGTAGAAATAGTTTCTTATTTATTATTTAAGTTGGTTCTATGACTAAACGAAAGTCTGACTTCTAGAAATGAGATCCAAGCCTCTGTTCTGTATAAGTAAGAAAAAAAAAGTAAATAGCAACATAATGGGAACCATTTGAATTGTCACTGTTCACTGTGCCATATTTCAAAATATCACAGTAGTGAGATGTCACAGCCTCTACCATTTCACCCTTGCTACTTCAACCAGGAAAATTCAATGTGCCCCTCCTGGAGAAGGGATCCACCCATTTCAATTCCCTTCAACACCACATTATTAAACTGTAGTATAGCCCTACCTCTATGTCAGACTAGTTACTGTAGACAATCTGGTTTGCCAGCTGGTGCATACAGTTTCTCCATCAGTGAGAGATCCATTCATTTCGATGGGCTTCATCAATTACTGAATGTTGTATGTCAGTGACCCTTGCCAATGTGCAATGCCATATGACTTCAGTAAAGTGAGCCCAGTTCTTCTTCTGAAATCAGGTATGAGTCCCCATTATCACTAGCTGAATGGGGGCTGGTGCAGCCATGTTTTTTTGGAATTGGGCATGGAGTAACAAATTCAGTTGGGTGTGTTACTCTACACCAAAGCCTTTCAGAATCAATCCCATTGTTGAAGAAAATTAACATTTTGAAAATAAAATTACTAAGTGAGTTGTTGACCTTTGTCAAGAATGCTATACTGCCTCTCTCAAAAATTTCTAAGATTCTTATCCATGTTTTTTTTTTTTTTTTTTTTTTACAAAATGTTCACTGTGATCAGCAAGCAATAATGACCAACAGCTTAGCGATTATAAAATAATGGCAGCCATTAGCTTTCTTACAGTCCAAACTCCACAGCAGCTGAATATGCTGCCGTGAAGCATCAGACTTGTTTTTAGCGAGCAATATCTGTAGATTAACACCCTGCTAGACAATGTTCGTTCTCCACTCACAGATTGCATGTTCTCTAAACTTCCTCAGAGTATGCTTAATGCCAATACTTTGTCTCCCTTCTTTGAAATTCTAGACACTAAACATTGCGTGTTTTCATAATTCCAAAAAAATTGTATGCTTGGAATGCTCAGTATAGTCAAGTTGGAGCACCTCTATTTAACTTCTGTCAGGTCTGTACTTCTGCTTTTGCTGATCTAGTTTTCTTACAAGATACTTCCCAAAGTATGTTAATACATCAACATTCACTGTTAAATGTGGCCAAACAGTTAACAGTACATCCACAGTTTCCTTGGGTACAGATGCTCTTTTTTTATTGATTCCTGCTTTATTTCCTTGACATTTTAATCTAAAATTCAAAAACTGGGTGATATTTGAGAAAAGGAAATGTGATGCTTCTTCAAAGGCCATGTAACTATTTTTATAGCAAATCTTTACCTGGTTTTAATTCCCAGCTATAAATAAAGGTATCTCTTACTAAGAAATCTGATTATCCAACAAAAAGATATTTTACAGAATATAAGTGGCTGAAGAGTGATGTGGATGGCTTTCAGCTCCTAGTAAGCTTTAGTGGCAGGCATATAGGTAAGCAGGTACATGGAAATATGTGGTGGGATTGCCCCATGGTACAATGCTGGTGGACTATTACTTTAGTATTTCTAACGGACTAAAGTTCTCATTCCCTTTTACATAAGAGGCCTAGATATTAGGGCACATTGACACATAACAGTGGTGATAAGAAACCCTTTTCCCCATTATCTATTAAACAGATAATACTGGAGTTAGATTGTCTTCTTGATTTTCTTTCATTTCCGTGATAGTTATAAACGTTTTTGGAATATTCAGATGAGATGAGTTGTTAAATGATGGGCCCTTCTATTTCAGTTGGTGATAGCTCAGGTGGATTTAAAAGATCCCATGGCACTTATCAAAAAGACTAAGGAAATTTCCCCAGTACCCTAACTAAATTTCTTTTAGTCAGTATAAATGCTACCTTGGGTATCCCCTGAAAATGGCCCGTTGGCCTAATTGGACAAACCCTGTAAACAAAGGCTGGATATTAAGAGAAAGAGAGATGGATAGAAAGGTAGATAGATAGATAGATAGATAGATAGATAGATAGATAGATAGATAGATAGATAGATAGATGATAGATAGATGATAGGTAGATAGATAGATAGATAGATAGATAGATAGATAGATAGATAGATAGATAGATTATAGATAGTAATTTCTCATTTTTCAGTTAGTAATGTCAAAAGAGGAGATTGAAGGTTGTTCACCTTTTTGTTCTACAACTTTTCTATTTTTTCCCTGTTGAGTTTAATAGATAATTGTTATATGTATATATAGATTAAGCAAACACTAATGCCTGAAAGGGTTGGTGTTATCAGGAAATTAAGACGCACCCAGGTGTGCTGTCGGGCATGAAGCCACAGGTTGAAGATCGTATCAGCACTGTAAGGGCATTCATTTCCTGAGAACATCCACCCTGCAGGGGATTATTGACCATATTAGCACTGTAAAGGCATTCATTTACTGAGAACATCTATCCTGAAGGGCATTATTGTTATTAGAGAATTGTTTGTCTACTCGTTAACACCTATTTGGTGTGGAATGTCCCATCTTCAGCAGCCTGCACACATTTTGCATTCCATAGCATTTTTCTGAAAAGCAAAAGTATAAGATAAACAAATTTAAATACTTTGGGAACAATAAAAGCTATCCAAACCATGCAAATAGCAGTGCTGTCAGTAAGAAGTATTGTTTACAGTGATAATAGCGCATTCAGTCTTTTCCATAAACACTGTAATATATTATAATGCACACACACCCTGAATTATGTTTTTCTAAACTTTCACAAACAATTGTCCATATCTTGAAAATTGTGCAACCTAAACATGTATTGTTAGAACACTTTTGTAAACTGTGTATAAGCTTTCATATAACATCAATAAATTCCTCTATAAGTGCATGTTTATTGACATATTTAAAGAAATATGACAACATCCCTGGGATTTATTAACAATTGTGTAAGCACTTCATGGCACTTACACAATGTATGCATGCTAGAGTGATGAGCAGCAGTGCAATTCAATTAAGCATGCGGCGTATAGTGCCTACATGGATACAAGCACCTTTGCATGGCCAGCAGTGGTGTTAACGGCCATGAAAAGGTGTTTACAAGTAGTATCACACAATGTAAACAAAACAGATTGCATATAGGCAGTGCTCATATAGGAGCATGTTCTGTAGCCTACATATAAATTATGGGCAAGTATAGGGACATAATATAGAATGAGGGGAAGTGAAATGGGGGAATTAGTATACAATAACATGTTATAATGATGTCTGGCTGTTGGAGAGGGGAAATGTTTAAAGTGTACTCTTACCCCACAGGCAAATGTTAAGAAAGTGTATAAGAAGCATTTTGGACTTAAACCTGCAACAGTGATGTAAAGATAATTAGTGTGAATGTCAATCTCACAAGTACGCTCATAAATAATAATGGGCATGCTGATAAAGAATGTGAATAGGGACATAATGTTGCAATAAAACAAAGTGGTGTGAAAATGTGATATACATGTTAATTAAATGATAGATGAGATAGTTTGCAAGGAAGGATAATACGTTATGGGATGAGGCATAGAATGCAGTCATAGCATGTAAGGATGTATATACATAAAATTGAGGTATGAAAGCTGACAACACCAATGTAATATCCATCTCACCATGTATATACAACAACCAAAGGATCTTTCAGCTGTAAAGTCATGTAGCTCAGAAATGGACATATTTTTGCAAAGAAATGACAATAGCACCAATAGGAAAGGGTTTTATCACCTACGAGAATGTAATACACAAGCAAGTGTGTATGGTCTGTCTCATTCAAAGTGTCTATCCCATCCAAATCCCCCCATCTGTAACCATTCTAAAAAACTTCTCAAAAATTGACTATAACTTTCTAAGGGAGGGTATCAGTAGCTTCACACCACCACCCCCTCAAAGGATGCAGACAAATATGCTGAACAGTATGCCAGTGCAGTATACAAGCATCTGTACAACTGCATGGACTCAGCCGTACCCAACAGAACTAAAACCTGCTCCTCAAGGAAACTCAAGCCTATGTGGTGGACATCCTCTATCAACGGACTTTACAACAAAAGGAAGAAACTGTTGTCCAAGGTTAAAAAGGCACAATTTCTCAATTGGAAAAACTCCCTCTTTAGCCTCAATAAGCAAATTATATCACGAGGGAAAACCTCCAAAGCCAATTATGAATCGAAACTAGCCTCCAAAACAAAGGCTAACCACAAAGCCTTTTTCAGTTACATCAGAAACCTCCATGGCAAAGCCCAGGTTTGTTCCAAATTATTTCTTAACGGTACCACTTACACTGATCCTGTTGATTTAGCCTACCTTCCAGCAGATAGGTTCAGTGCGAACTTCACCACCCTGTCCCCCCAAAAGCCCATTGAACATCCCCGATACTTGCCTCGCACCTCACATCTCCATAGATCAAATGTTAAAGGCCCTATCCAAGGCAAGCAACACAGCTTCCATTGGACTTGATAGTATCCCAGGCTGTATTCTGCAACATCTCCAGCAAGAACTAGCCTCACCATTGAGCACCCTATTCAACCATAACCTAAGTACAAGCTTCATTCCAGCCAGGTGAACTGCCATTGTCATCCCTTTGTACAAAGGTGGTGCCACTACTGACCCTGGAAACTATTGCCCCATCAGCTTGACGAGTCTGATCTGTAAGACCATGGAGCATATTATTATGGACCTCATAAACAAGGACAAAGGCAATCTTCAAGCACTTGACCCCACCCAGTTTGGATTTGTCAAGGGCAGATCTTGCCTATTGAATCTTGTTGACTCCTTTGAGACTTTCACCAAGGCACTGGATGAGGGAAAGTCCGTACATACAACTCACCTTGACTTGCCAAAGCCTTTGACACAATCCCCCATTCGGGCATCATCGAAAAGCTAACACAACTTGGCATAAATCTCTATCTCATCAGGTAAGTGACCAACTGGCTCACTGACATGACCCACAAGGTCAAAATATGTGCCATCACCTCTGACAGCAGACCTGTCACTAGTGGTGTCCCCCAGGGATCTGTCCTGGAACCCCTATTGTTTGGCATCTACTTCTCAGAGGTCCAGGCAAAGACAAAAGGCCTGTGGCTGACCAAGTTTGCAGACAACTTTAAGTTGGGTGCTGTTATTGACTCCCCAAATGATGTTAGCATACTTCAAGAGGATCTCACAGCAACAAATGACTGGTGCTAAAGTCATGCCCTTAAGTTAAGTTGCAAAAAATGCATTATCATACCATTCGACAAAAACACAGCCCCTACTGATTACCACATTAATGGCAACCCACTAAGCACACAACCTGTGGTGAGAGACCTGGGTACACAAGTTGGCAACACTCTCACATTTGACCATCATGTAGTGGCAATGGTCAGAAAAGCCTTTTACTAGGTTCATCTCATAAGTAAATGGATTGCAACCAGCAAAAGGAGGTTATGACCTCTCTGTAGCCTCCCTCATTAGGCCAATAATTGAGAACAATGCCCCATTTGGTATACCTCTCCAAACACCTGCACCAACTGAAAAGGCCCCAGAAATACCTCACAAAGAGAATCCATGGCCTCCAATACCTGTCTATGTGGACAGGCTCAAATCACTATCACTCTACTCTGTATCATACAGATTGCTTAGAGGTGATCTGTGAGTCACCTACAGGGCAATCTCAGACCCTGCTCTACTAGAGATGCTCCATATCCATAAGTCTAACTCTTCACATAGTACCCGATCAAAAGACTTAAATCTAATATGTGACATTAACAAATCCTGCTGGAGAGACAGGTTTGTCTTCCAGAGGCTGCCCTGTCTCTAGAATAGACATCCAGTACAAGTCAAACTAAGTACGTCGCTGACCCTCTTCAAATGCAACCTTGATGAGTGGATGAGTAACCACAAATTTGTCCCAGGGGCTCCTCCTGTGTCCCTCATTGACAGGGGTGACAGGTCCTGATTGGGGTTTCTATTTTAGTGATAAACTCTTGTCTAAGCTTGTAAGGGTGCCACAGCCATTAGCTAGTAATCTCTTAGGATCCTAATGGCATGTGGCAATCTAATAACAAACAATATACAAAAGTGACCAATATCAAGACTTACTGGATGACATATGTCAGGAGTCCACTTTTGCCATTGCCAATTTGCAAACACATCTGACATAGTAATACTGGGTGTGCTCATATACAATTACAGCAGACAGTAACAGAACAGCAATACAACAGTGACAATACAATAGAAAGTGCTGTAACAGTAAACCAATAACATTTGCTGATAGTCTCTCTGCATTTCAAACAGTAAGACATGTTTATGGAATCACTCATCTGCCATTAACTAGTATATTGTGACAGAAACAATGTCAGTATTGAACACATCTGGAGAATGACATGCAATACAGAACATAATTATCTTGTGAAGAGGTAATGCACATGAGCAAGGAATGACTTAAGAAACATCTGCATCATATCCTTTTAGAACACATTCCTGAACAGATAGAGAGATGCATAGCAGTCATGAGTGCCACAGACATACTCATCGGTCACGTAAGGAGGAACACCCCCAAAGGGCAAACAGCACTATCATACCATATAAGGTGCACTGACAACTTACATGGCATGAAAATGCATGCAAAAGCTGGCCCTGTGAGTGTGATGCCACTGTAGTCTCACACATCTGTCTGACAGACAGATGTTACAAGATTCAGACCCCTGTCTGTTATACAAGGTGCTCTCCAGAACCCTATATTGATTGCACTTGCCACATCAGATAGCAATGAAGGCTATCACAAATATTTGAACTGAATGTGTCCACCAACACAGGAGGTGTGAATATAATATGAACATTCAGATATAGTCAGAATGCTGGAAAGGAGCTGCACATGTCCACACAACACTGAACATTACAATATGACTGATTTTTTGACAAGGAAGGTGTTTCCTTTGGGTCTACTTTATTTATGCAAAAGCGTAAAACCGCGAATACATATGGATCGAACCATATGCATTGAAAGTGCAAGCCGTCAAAAACTGTAAACGGAAATCTCCGTAGGTGGAGATATCCATTTACATCAATGTAGTGTGATATCCAAGTTGGTATATTTTAAGTAGCGGGGGGTGTGGGGGGTGCAGGGGTGCTTGCCCCCTGCTTACATCTTTTTTTTTTCCTTGTGTATTTTTTTTCTTTATTAACTTTCAAATGTTTAAGAGTTCGATGCATATGTGTCGATCTTTATGCATTCAAACTTTTGAACATTCAAGTTAGTAAAGTAGACCCATTTCCTTCATGTAGGACACAGACTGTCCCAGAAGTGGAACTCCAGTATATCTGTGTAGGTACGCTATCAAGGTTTACCTTTAGATGTGCGTATTGCACACAGGTGAACAGAAATTGTGCAAAAGGCAGTCTGCAAGATTTGCAAATGCCGAACGGTAAAAGGTTCGAATGTGCAATGAGCAAATGCACAGTGAGATTTGCTCATGTGCAATGAGCAAATCTCACTGTGCAATGAGCAAATGCACAGTGAGATTTGCTCATTGCACATTCGACATTCTGGGGTGGATTGCACTATAGTAGGGATTGGGAAATGGTTTCTTTCCCCACTGTAGTGCGATCTTTGCATTAGAATAATAAAGTAGGAGGGTGTGGGGGGGGGTGCAGCACTTAGTTTTTTTTTTGTTCGACATTAATATTCAAAAAACAGCGAATCTGCTTTTCGGTTTGCTGTTTTTCAAACATTAAGGACTGTCGATGTTTACACTTTCATGGTTTCGAGTCGCTCATATGAGCACTCGAACCACTGCGATTTGAGTTTTTAAAGGTAAACCTGCTATCAATAACAGTTCTTAGTGCCACAGGAGCACTCACAGCACAGCATGCCTAGAATAAACATTTCACTGCTATGCAATCACACCCTGTGATGATATACCATTGTGTCCAACATAAAAATACATAACAGTAATTAGATACAATAGTGTTGATGTAATGTCGATGCATTCGTACAATGCTATCCCTGTCAGGAGTTGAACAGCAAATGATGCCACTCTTCTGACTAATGACACCTGGATGAACCACAAGTGCTACAATCCACCTATGCTAAATGATTGCATCAGATGTAGGTGTGGTAAACAATTTCTGAGATGAAAAGGATCATGGAGATTTGTTACAATATAAATGGACACATTATCACAGTGGTGCATGACAGTCATGCATTAAACAATGCAAACAGGCAATGAATGTGGATTCTGGAACACGTGAACATCTGACAGCAGACAATACATGTTATTTTATAGGATGAATGTGCCATGGTAGAAATGCAACTATAAGTGTGATATACTGCATGTGGTTATGTGAAGGCATTAAATCATGTTCTTTCTTACAAGGGATATGTATGCCTGTGATTTTTGTAGTTAACAACAGACAGCATGTTGTCTCATTTCCCATGGCAGAGGATAACACTTCCTACATATGTTATGTAAGTAAAATGGAAGTAGATTCCATCATTTTTCTGAATAAAAGTATTGCTATGAAACAAACTGTCATAGCTTTTAGCAAGACAGATCAGCATCTATATGAGTTCAAAGCCAGTCTGCTTGATGGCAGTGCTAATGACATGTACAGTCATAATAACGCTGACATGATTTAGTATATGCAGTAATGTATGGATATCAAATAACTAGTCAGGATCACAAGATAAACATCATTGCCTGAAGTACAAGTGCCACATGACCATGTTGAGTTAAAACTGAGACAGTGCACAATTAAATGGCTGACAAAATTACTGCTCATAAGCTGAATGTTTATGCTAAAAAGTGTTTGAATGCACAATAACACTGTACAGCTACACATCATATGTCTTTGCAGAATAGTATACACAGTATGAGGTTGAAGGACATTCTCACAACCAGGATCCAGTATCCTATATGTGCATTTACACAATTTGCAAAGCATGCTATCAAAGTCATGCAACACAGGAGAGTCCACATTCCTTATGTGACATACTGCAGGTATATTAGCAGTATGTAACCATTCTATGGACAAAATGTTATTTTCCCTGGTGATACTACGATTTGCTAGTGTTACAGAGTACCACTGTAATTCTATTTCTGATAATTAAAAGGATATATTGATGTGGTTGTGAGGTGGCCACTGGTATATGGCAGTAATAACTGTCAGACTATTGAAGCAGTGATGGAATCGAGCCAACTACCTATCCACTTACAACATCTATACAGCACATTATCAGCAACCAGCAGCACAGGAGAATAATAAGTACAAATAACACATATACAATCGATGAAGGGATAACACCAGCAGTGTATTGTCATGGAGATGTATCTGGTAACAGTAGTCCTACAGCCAATCAGGAATTGTTAAGGTTGCCTTTACATATGTATGTATGTAAAACAATCATGACTCAATTGACAGTCACACTTGCAGAAGTTAATCACTGCTGTAGCCAAATACCCTACCTATCTAGTTACATGTTATAGAGAATAAGGTCAGACATGTAGGCACCACAGAAGTCTGGCATTCAAATAGCTTCAGTTCACTTGCAAAACAATGACCTCATCAGTGTGTTAAACCAGGGGTGTAGGCAGACAATATAATATTGTAATCATGTGTTCTTATTGATGACACAAAAAACTGCCATTTGATGAATGGAAATATTCTCTGAAACCCCCTCAGTTAACAATGTTTGCATCACTTCCACTCTAGAAACATTAAATGTCTACCTTTCAACCTATGACACTGTTTTACTAGGCATTACTGCACATATTTCTGGATGCAGTACTGCTTAAATATGCAATGTTTCCTTTACATAATGCACAGAAAACTGTGATTATTACATTACAAACAGTATGCATAGCTGCACTCTTGTGTGTCAATGAAGTTGTGGATGTGAAAGGTAGGCTTAAGACATGGTGTAGTCATCTTTCAGTTATAAAATATATCTAGAGTACAGGTTGAATGAGCTCATTCTCACCTACCTGTAAACGACCTCATATATAGATTCAATTTTGTCCTGTTGGGTGTTGACCCTCCTATGTATCTAGTTGCACAATCTATCGAGCACTGTATTAGTTGCAATTGGCAAAGGATAATACCTGACTCTCAGGGATAGACTGATCTTTTGTCAGGATGACCTTATCACTGTGTTTCATGCAGGATATTTCCATAAACATTGTTAGAAGGGAGCTGTGTACACATGTAAACACATCCTTTTCAGGAGAAATTAAGACAGCAACACACACACACACACACACACACACACACACACACACACACACACACACACACACACACACACACACACATTTTTCATGACATGTATTGAACCTCCTACCACACATCTAGAGAGCAATGAACTAGTTGCAAGTGCTACAGGAGAAGCATGGCTGTCAGGGGAGAGATTGCACTTTTGTCGGAATGAGCTTTTCGTGTGTTTCATTGAGGGTGTTAATGTAAATATAGAGGTAAGGGAACTGATAGAACTGTTAAATGTGTTTATCTCAGGAGAAGTGGATATACCATACAGTGTTATACAGACACACACACACATCTCCCATGCTGGGTATTGAACCTCCTACCTATCTAGCCTACTATGAACCTATGAACCTATGAACAATCTAGAGAGTACTGTAATACATGAAGCACCACAGGAGAAATCTAGCTCTTATGGTACACACTGCACGTTTTGTCAGGATGACATCATCAGTGTGTTTCAGAGAGAATGTTAATGTTAAAAAAGGGATAAGGGTGCTGAGAAAATGATTAAATGTGTCATTCTCATGAGAAGTGAATATGCCATCAAGTGATACACAAAAACACTCACACATGTCTCCCATGCTGGTTGCTGAACTTCTTACCTGTCTAGGTTACATAATCTGGAGAATAATCTAGTAGTCACAAGTCTCACAGGAGAAATTTGCTTCTATGTGGAGAGATTGCACTTTTGTGAAGATGACCTCATCAGTGTGCTTCAGAGAAGATCTTTCTGAAAAATAGGGATAGGACAGCTGTGAGAACAGTAAAATGTATTATTCTCAGGGCAAGTGGATACACCACTAAGTGATACACACAGTCACACACACACACACACACACACACACAGACTCAAGCACCCCAGAACCCTCACACACACACACACACACACACACACACACACACACACACACATGTCTTCCATGGTGTCTATTGAACTTCTTATTTCTCTAGGCTGCACAGTTTAGAAAGAAATGTCTTAGCTGCAAGCATCACAGGAAAAGACACATGATACCTCTCTGAAACTGGATATTGAAATATTTGTAAAAACAATGCTTGGAAAAAATGTGCATCTCAAGTCATGCAGCAAATACATATGTGTGCACACGACAATGCAACGTCACTATCATTGTCACATGTAATGACATACTTTTATAATGCAATGTAGATATTGTCCTTGTTATACTTTGTGTTACTGTGAGGGATATTAACATGCTCCACATAATGGGATGACATACACTTTAACTGATGCATATCACTGGAATGTCAAATCAAAAATTGCAGTGACATCATGTTGGGATGACTCGTATTGACTCATACTTGCACTATGCACATTTGAAAGACAAACATGCAAGTCATACTTAGAAGATTGCACCTCAGTATGACACTGATGGATATGGTAATAATAGCTTAACCATGTTGATACCAAAGTGCAAGTGTAAACACTGTAGAGCAGACATGTTATGTTACACAAATTCATTTGGTGAGTTAACATCATTCAAAATTCATGATCATCTTTGGGCAACAATAATACAGATAAACAACTATAATTCTTTAATCTCCTCTATTTTGTCCTTGTTTTCTTTAATCACAGCACTGCTAAGCTGATTTGCTTTGATGATGACAAAGTGTCTGTGCATGCATAATCATATCTTGAAACAGTACTCTATGTTGCTCTGCACCAACTTCTATGCAAAGATCTTGAGAGCACTTGCAATAGGTAGTAGGCAGATTAGTATAGCAGCAGGATAAGGACGTGTTAACTAAAGAGGTTTAGCCAGTATTTACAGAAGCAGTTGTTAGGCAAAACATCATGAAACATGCTGTCATCTGTATGTAACTGAACTTTTACAGCATGCCAATAAGTAATTTAGACCTGATTGATAGCCTAGCACAATATGTAGAAAATAATATTTGTGAAAGCAGTTAATAGTGGATTTCAGCAATCATGGATTTATGCATTCGTGTTTATTACCCTATTGGCTATTGTAATCTGTACATCCAACTTTTCATCTTGTTTTACAGTAAACTGAATAAGCATAGCTTAGCACAGAGGTGTAAAGTGAGAAAGAGTAATGCAGATGAAATCAATCAAATCCAAAGATATTGCCATAAGCATCGCATTTCTATTTAGCATTAGTTGCATTTGTAGTCCAGTGCCAGACATTGTGCGAATGCAGAGGTGGAAGAATAATGATAAAGAAGGGAGAGGATACATTGTCAGGGTGATATGCAGGCAGGGGCAAAGTAAAGTATCGCAGAAGAAACATAATGGTGGGTCACAATAATATGTAGCCAGCAGCTACACCTAAATTACTGAACCAAAAACATTCATTAGCACTCAGCTTATAGGCGAAATAGAACCCATGACATTACTATAAACAAATTATTTTGACACGGTTGAGCATTAGCTCGTGATGCCATAAACAAACTACTATTGTACCACACTAAAATAACACAATTGGAGCACACTTAAATCTCATGGAAAAAAGATGGGTGAACAGAGAGAGTTTCACACAGTTGCAGAGAGGATTTGCAAAAAATATGTTTTGAAGGACATGTAGGAACAGCTGTATGATGTTTAGTCTTACTTCTTAAATCATCATTAATCAGTCATGCTCTATACAATAAACCGATTTGTATAGGTACAAATAAGGAGTGAGGAAGTACAGTAAGCATGAATAATTAAACACAATAAGGCTGCATTACTAATTCTAGCTGTTGGGGCTGCAATGTTTTTTGAAAATAGTGTCTTGCTGTAGTATTCCAATGCTATGTTAAGGATATGTATCATATGGAGAGAATACAGATACTTGCAAGTAAATATATGATAGGAATATGAACTGTCATGAACTAATAAGCTGATATACAGCTGTAATTGTACCCGTGACACTATGCCAAAATATCCTGCAAAAATCAGGGTAATTATCTCAACACTCCACATAAGAACTCCTGGTTGAATACACCTAGCAGGCTAATTAATATTAAATTAACTGTTCCACATTACTGCCTTTAGTATGACCTTACTCTATATTCCAACAGCACAGCAGATTTAAGAATATCTGCATGGAAGTAAGCAGACCACTGCAGATTGAACTGAAATCTTCAGCTTTTGCAATAAGAAGTTAAACAGCATTCACTGTCATTTAGCATTGCTGTGCTATGCCAAACGCCGTGCAAATGCTGATGACATAGAGAAGGCCTTTTCATGGTCTCTTTCTGGCAATGTGTATGCGTGCGGGTTTTGTGTGTGTGTGTGTGTGTGTGTGTGTGTGTGTGTGTGTGTGTGTGTGTGTGTGTGTGTGTGTGTGTGTGTGTTGTGTGAGAATCTATTTTTTTACCAAATTAAATGAGTGAAAAAGGGGTAGATAGGGCAGTGGAAAAATGGGGTTGGTAAGCGCAGGGTAGCATACAGGGAAAGGAATACAGGAATATGCAGGAGGGTCATGGGAAAACTCCATAGCTATTCACTTCTTTACAACGTATATGTACAAATATACATACAATCTCATGACTTGCCACAACAGGGATGGGTGATGACAATGGAAAAATATTGTATGATCAATTGGACCTAATCAATTATGTCAGGATGACACACAGGTGAAGTGGATAGCTATGTATGGGGAGTCATTTTTTTTTTTTTGTGAGACAGGTGCCATTTTTTTTTTTTTTTTTGTGGGGGAGAGAATGTTGGGAAAGGTGCTTGGGAATAAGAAGGTCAGGTAGGTAGGGTAGGTTAGGAAACATCTGTAGACATACAGGACATACAAGACAACAGGAATGGTGAGGGAGACAAAAGGGTGGGGACACCATAATTGGGGATAGTTAGGGGGCATCAAAGGTGCAACCATGTCCAATAGGAGAACAGTGAAAATCTAGTCCTCACCATCAGAACTGTCAAAGCTGTCTACTGCAGCAGCTCCTTAGTTCATTGATGGACATGGCATCATCTTTGCAATGTGATGCAAGACCTTTTCAACCCTGTTGATACGTGCACTAAGATCCCTTTCCATTATATCCCTCACCAGCCCTGTCACCTCCTGTGGGTGACAAAATCTTCACCTCCACTAGTACTGCTTCTAGATAGTACCACTGCACTAGCAGCCAGGGCAGAGCTACCTGATGTACTTGGATCAGGTAGGGCAGGGGTTGAGGAAGTTGCCTAAAGTTCTAGGTGTCTGTGTTTCTATTTGTGGAGGTATGATAAGCTGAGGCACAGTGGTAGTTGTACCTGTGTGTGCTGCTGAAGATTAATTTTCTTCATTAAGTTATGCAAGCATCAGATTGTTAAGAAATTATAACCCCCTCCTAAAAAAATCAGACAAGGGTGGGGAGAAACAAAAAAAGAGATAATTTGATACATTGCATGCCACTGTACTGTATACTTTAAATAAACTTTTATTTGGCAATATGTAAACAGGTGTAATAGTTTACTATTGCACACCTTTCCAACATCAACACATGATGGAAGGGTATTTTGTGTTAATAATTAAATATCACTGTCAGATATAAGAAACAGCTGCCTTTATTTCACTGTGGTGAATTGGAATTATGCATTTTGACATAATGATCACAATTATCATAATGCAATTGTTACTGACAAGTGGAGTACCACAGGGTTCCATCCTGGGACCACTCTTGTTTGGTATCTACTCTGAAGTACAGGCTAACACAGAAGGCCTCTGGCTAACAAAGTTCACAATGGCTGCAAACTAGGAGCCATAGTTAAGTCCCCAAATGATGTGGACATCCTACAGAAGGGCCTCACTGAGACAGATGCCTGATGTCAGAGCCATGGCCTCAAGCTCAATGCCAAAAAGTGCAGTGTCATACCCTTTGGTAAAAACTCTGTACCCATAAACTACCATATAGGCAGCAATCTACTTAACACCGAATGCGTGATAAGAGATCTTGGACCCAGGTAGACAGTAGTCTCTCCTTTGATAGTCGCATCACCACAGTAGTCAGGAAGTCCTTCTACATGGAACACCTCATCATAAAAGGGTTCTCATCCAGGAAAAAAGAGGCCATTGTTCCCCTCTACTCGACACTCATTAGACCCTTTATAGAGTACAATGCCCCTTTTGGAATGTACCTCACAAGACATGTGAAGTGGCTGGAAAGGCCACAGAAGTACCTCACAAAGAGGATCACTGGCCTCAAACAAATGCTCTACACTGACCGCCTCAAAAAACTCCAGATTTACTCCGTAGCATATTGCGTACTCCAAGGTGATCTCAGCCTAACATATAAAGCTATGTCAAACCCAGAGCTGTTGGACATGCTACAGCTAAAGAAATTCCAATCCCTCTGAGCTACACGCTCTAGGGACCAAAACCTTGTCACATCAATAAACAGGACATGCTGGAGGAATAGATTCCTGTCCCAGAGACTTCCTATACACTGGAACAGGCTACCCATCTATGTCAAGCAAAGTTCTTCATTAGCACTCTTCAAGAAAAACCTTGATGGGTGGATGGGAAATAGGAAATACACACTGGGGATCACTTCTGTGTCTCTGGTCGACAGTGGCACAGGAAAATAACTTTCTTGCGTGGCGTAAGCCAGGGAACCTTGTTGGCTAGGCTTACGTAGGCCCTTGGGCTGATAGCCTAGTACCTAGCTATGAACCTATGAACCTATGAGCTGACAGACTTCGTTTACAGTCTTATAGAAAATTATCAATTAAAGAAAAGAAAAAAAAGGCTGCTTCTCATTACTGTACACACACACACACACACACACACACACACACACACACACACACACACACACACACACACACACACACACACACACACACACACACACACACACACACACACACACACACACACACACACACACACACACACAGTAAAGCTGGTATTCTAATTGCCTAATGCAAGCAGTAACAACAACTGAGGAAGGCATACATGCTTCAGGTGAATGATGAGGTAAGACTGCCTGAGATCCTAGTTCCTAACGGAATGACAATAATATCATGGTTTAATGTTTAATTGATTCATACTTACCCCATGCCTCTCTGAGGAAAGTTAATCTCTCCTGGTGCGCCTCATGGTTTGCGGCTGTCTCCTCTGCAGCTGTACTTACAGAAAGAAGAAAAATGCATATGAAAGCATAATGAATGACTGTGTTAGATGATTACATAATCACTGCCATATCATACACAGGTTATGGTCAGTATATGTACACAACTGGGGGGTGTTCCCAGTCCTAGATTCAGCCTCCTATATGCTTAGGAGGTCCTGCTTACTCGTTTTAAGGTCACTATAGTGGTGGCGATGTCATTGTTGCCAGTTGCATGGAATGTCAGTTGCAGTGGAGACTGCTTTGACTAAGTTATTCCAAGAGTCAGCCTTATACTGAGCACCAGTATAATCTCCCTGCAGCAGCCTGTGGCTGTAGCACTTCACAAGGAGTGTTACAAATATCTTGAACTCCTCAACACCCCATGTATGTACTTTAAATTTAGCCCCATTCTCTCTGCCATGTCTAAAAATGTCAAGCTAACAAAATATGCCTAATGTGGGGTATTATTCAGATCTCGCATGGTACTGGTATTGCACAAATACAAACACACACATTTTTACCAACTACATTTGCATTATTGAAAGCAGATGGATTGTTCAACAGATACATTGGCACTAATTACAGCAGATAGCAGTAACGGTGTGACATGGCATTGAGCTGTGCCATATGTGATGCTCCACCCATTATCGCAGTTGCCAGTGTTCGACAATGAACTTCTTGCTGGCATGGCATTTGATGGTTGCACTTTGGAATGTGAAAGATAGCTGCATTTTTTTATATTATCAGGATGGAGCTTACCCGGTATTAAAATATTATTGTAACAGCGGGGAATTAAACCCATAGGACAAAGGAGGCAAAAACTGTAACTTAATGTATTATCTGACATTGCTACAGAATAACTAACTTTACAACTTAAAAATTTGGCATTTAGTAGTATCTGAATGAATGGAGATACACTTCAGAGAGGCCTGTATGTGTGTGATTAGAATCCTGTTTTGGAATGCATTCTTATGTAAAAGTCATTCCTACTGCAAGTAAATATGGTTCACATGGATGCAGTTTAATGTAATGATCAACAGAGATCAATTTATGTTACATACTTAGAAGGCATAATGGTCCTAAACAAATAGTTGGGATATGTGATGGGTCATAATGATTATGGGTCATATGCAAGTGAGTTTTAAATTAAGTATAATCATCGTCATGTCTAGGAAGGTGGACATAAAATATGCTGTGTATATCTCTGAAACATTTTTCATATATGCTAAACAGCAAATTTTCATTATACAAGGCTTGCTGACAACATTACTTGCAAGAAACAGCTCTAACATTATTACTTTTCTTTACTGTTGTAGTCCCATTTGAAAATTTGTGAGAAATGTGCCTCTTATAAAAAGTATTTTTTAGCTGGATTGCAACCCTTAATAGGCTGTATTATTTATCAAAAGTCAATGCCCTTTCACATTATGCCACAGAGATATCTTTATGACATCTGGAATTTGTCCTCTCAGTACTGTCCAGAGTGCAGAAAAGAGCAGAATGCTGCCAAGCATGTTTGAGCTACCTCAGGTGACATAAACTAACATTTTCACTTTTTTGCTTACGTAGTGAACCATGTTTGCATGCTGACAAGTGAAGAGCAAATGTACCTTAAGGTGGGAGAAAATGGAAATATAAATATTGTGAATTATGGCAAGGTGTTTTGTAAGCAGGACATGAGCAATACTTCATATACCTTATTTCTGTCAGTTCACCTTAGTTACACCTTCTGTCGCACAGAAAGTTACATGACAGGTGTTGTGACACCTCACCACTGGACCAGAAATCAAGGAGCCTTGATCCTCACCACTAGCACCAGTGCGGGATATACATTGGGAGGATGACACGTACACACACAGTATTACCAGATGCAGCTCTCTGCATCAAGTACAATTTCCACTAAGATCATACAGAGACCGC
The DNA here is from genome assembly GCF_019279795.1 of Protopterus annectens. Lineage (NCBI taxonomy): Eukaryota > Metazoa > Chordata > Ceratodontiformes > Protopteridae > Protopterus > Protopterus annectens. The sequence goes on along the minus strand of NC_056737.1, from coordinate 1,748,391,359 downwards.
AGTCAGTCCGGGGCTGGTTTCTCCCTCCTTTCTCCAGATCCCTAATAAGACTCCTCGCTGGCAGAGCTATAGAGTTGAGATCTCAGCTGAGTGACCAAACCAAGACCTCCAGCACTTTCTCTGTCCAACCAGTGCTTCATGTCCCTGCCCAAGTAGTGGGCACAGACACTCTTTGAGGTTTGATTTACACACACACCTGGGAAAGGCTGGCACAGAGTCAAAAAAATGGGAAATAAAAAGTGCTCAACACCAAACAAATCAAACTGTTGAAAGGAGCACTTTGGAAGAAAACACCAAGCTACAGAGTGTAAGCCTTTAATAATTCCACAGTAAGCACTATGAACAACCCAAAAAATACACATAAATGCCCACAAATTAAAAATGCATTTTCATCACAATGTAGATTGCTTCAGATGAATGGATACCCTTCAAATATGTGTAATTTGTACTGACATTTTTTTAATTGCTTTGCCGAAAAGACTAAAAGGTAAAAATGCTATTTCTCATTGCAATACTTTTCTCAGGGAGCTCCAAGATATCACTGACACTGGAAACTGGTATACTGCTTTCAAATCAGTATTTAGATTTTTTTTGTTTGTTTATTCGAGTTTTGATTCCAAATCAGTACTGTGGACACCACACCTTGTAAACAGTATGTGCACCTTGTTGAAGTGCCAAGGCTGTATGCCCTATAAAGGGACACAGAAAGCACTGTTGTAGGATCCTGTTACCATCTAGAATTGTCAGGTGTAGATCTTTATATTGTATATTTGATTTGGAATTAAAATTCCAATAAACAAACAAACAAAAAAATCTAAATACTGATCTGAAAGCAGTATACCAGTTATCTTTGAGGTCCCTGAGAAAAGTGTTGCAATGAAAAATAGCATTTTACGTTTTAGCCTTTTCAGCAAAGCAATTCATGAAATTTCAGTATACATTACATAGACTTGAAGGGTATGCATTCATCTGAAGAACTCTACACTGTGACGAAAGTGCATTTTTAATTTGTGGGCATTTATGTGTATTTGTTTGGTCATTCATTGTGCTTACTGTTGAATTATTAAACGATTACACTCTGCAGCTTTGTGTTTTCTTCCAAAGTGATCCTTTCAACAGTTTGATAGGCTGGCACAGGTTTACTAACTATTACCCCTTCTGCCCAGAATATAAGGTAGTTATCACTGCAACCAGTCACTCCTTATCAGCAACTTTAAGGCCATTAACAAATGGTGTCCAATCTTACTGTGTAATGTTACTATTAATACAAATAGTAGTTTGACCAAGAGCAAGGCTCTTAAGAGTGGCCCACAGCATCACCAAATAAATATGCATGTACTCTCAGAACTTAAATAGCTCTACCTAGATCAGCCAAAATGAAAGGTTTAAATATATTTAATAATAAACAATAAAAGAACAAACAAAATGTCAGTATATAATTACAATGACATCAGAGTTCAAAATCACAGGAAATATTTAAAACACATTGCAGGACAGTCTCAAATAAATAAAGAAGAACATCTAAATTAAGCTTTGCTATATTCCTAAGTATATCTAAGAGAATTATACTGTTCCCTGCCTCTCCCTCATAGACCTCTCAAATTAATATCTCAAATACTACTGCTGGGGTAGCTTGCAGAAAGACATAATTTCTTGTCATCTGACTCTATCCCAGGTGGAAACCCCCACTGCTGGAATCTGGCAGTATTTAACATCTACCTGTGAAAATACACAGACCTTAGATCTTTTAGCTGATGGTGGAAGTCATGAAACAATTTACATTCCTTCACATTTAAAGACAATACAGAATACTTCTCTAGTATAGACATTGTGTCTGTTGCTACACTGAAGCTGAAAGATAACATCTTTTTATGGCCTGGCCATAATGTAATTTAATTTCAGTTATTTTTATGAAGTTAACCTCTTGTATTTCAGATTCTACTGTTAAAATATACATTTAAACAGTTACAACAGTGCAGGTACATTTCTGTTCTATTCCAGTAGGGCATGGCAAAGCATTTGACACCTTTTTGGCCACAATGGAGGACAGGGACACTGCCTCAGGGTATCTGGTAGCATAATCTACTACCACTAGGATATACTTCTTCTCTGTGGAACTTGGGGGGTACTCAGAGGACCAAAATATCCAGTGATACCCTCTGATATGGCTACTCAATCACAGGTAAAGGCATCAAATGAGCTTTGACCTTGTCTCCTGCCTTCCCTACCTTTTGGCACTGCTCACATGTCCTGCAGTACTCTGATACATTCCTGGAAATCCCAGGTCAATAAAAGTTCTACATAATACATCTCTTTGTATGTTTTATGTCTATATGACCTGCAAAGGGAATTTCATGGGCTATGTCTAGAAGTGCCAGCCCTGTAGCCCTCCCTCAGGAGTCTACTCTCTAACAGTAACCTTTGCCCCAGTATACATATTCTCCCTTTCCTAGAGAATCAGCTCCCTCAATAGCCACCTCCCTCAAGCCTTGCAATGTAGTGTCTCAGTGCTGAGTCTGTCTTAACTCTCTCTTTGTAACCCTTCCCAGCTCCCTTTCCACAGGAAGTCTGGTATTCTCTGACAGTGGTGCCTCACTGTCAGCCTGGTACTACTGCTACTCACTTCTGCTCTTGCAGTCACTCTGTCCAAAGGAACATCAGTACCCAGCAGCAGCTGTGGCTCACCTTCAGTCTCATTGCTACAGGGTAGCTCCCTCTCAGAAGTAACCACTGCACCAGTCCTGGCTTGAAGTCTGCAGTCTGTCAGTGTCCCTGCCAGGTTACCAGACCTGCATGCTTGCCTCCAAGCCTGACTGCATGTAACTGCATGCACACAAGGTACTGCATTATCAAAATCATTCCCTATCAGGGCATCTGCAGGGATATCCTCAAACACACCTACATGCTTGCTTCCTTTTCCACCCTTCCTGTCAAGGTAAACCCTAGCCAAAGGAATTCGGAATGGGGCACCTCCTAAAGCTCTGGAGTAGACTGACCAATTATTTTCCTAGAATTTTGAAAGACACTGCACAATTCTTATCAAAATTATATGATGCTTGCCAAACTTTAGATTTGAAGAATGTGCTGATGGTAACCATGGATGAAAACAGTCTGTTCACGGTCATCACAAATGAATTTGGGTTAAAGGCAGTAAAAGAGGTATTGCATATAGTTAATACATATATGATGAGAATACCAATATTTTAATCCTGGAAGCACTAGCATTGGTGTTAGAAAATAACATCTTTCTTTGTAATGGAACACATTACAAGCAGGTACAGGGTGTTGCCATGGGCACACCTTGTGCCAACTCATATGCTAATTTAGTGTTAGCCTTCTGGGAAGATAAAAGTATTTTTAAATGTGAACATTTATGGAAGACTTCAACAATTTTTTTATGCCAGATTTGTGGATGATATTTTTTTGTTGTGGGCACAGGGCAGTGATGAACTGTTAAACTTTGTTGATTACCTAGAGAAAACTACAGATTTTCTTAGGTTCTCAGTAGAGCATAGCAATGAGACCATTGCCTTTTTAGATGTCACATTAAATAAAAATGTAACTGGTAAGATAAACACCACCTTGCATAGGAAATCATGCCAGAGAAATCATTATTTGAATGCACGTAGTATGCATCCTAGGTACACTTTTCATAATATTATTCAAGGGCAAGAATACAGAGTTTCTCGGCTGTGCACAGACAATAATGAGTTTTACAAAGAAATAGATGTGCTAAATGAACATCTTAAGGAAGGGTTATTCAAAGGAAAATTTAGAAAAAACTAAGAACAGTATAATATCCAACAGGGAAGCCAGGGCTAGACCAGGGTTTTCTGATAATAAAGAACAGCAGGGAGGTAAGTTGAAGCCATCTAATAAGTATGACAACAAACCCAAGGTAATGCTACGTTATAGTAACAATGTGTATGGGATATGTAACATTATTAAGCAAAACTGAAACATACTAAGAAATGACAATCACTTGAAGGATATTTTAGATGAGAAACCTAGATTTACCTTCAAGCAAAATAGTAATATAAAAGACATGCTAGGCATAGAACCTGGTTTGAAAAATAAGAAGAAGGCTAACAGTGTTTCCTCTGCATACCTGAGAACAGGGACTTTTCCCTGTAGGCATTGTAAAGCATGTTCAAATGTGAATGGTTTAAATTAATTTATACATCCTGTTACAAACAAAAAATACACATTTGAGTTTTATGCAGATTGCCATACAGAGAATGTGGTTTACTTGGCATGCTGGAAGTCATGTCCGAGTTTTTATGTTGGAAAAACTAATTGTAAGTTAAAAACAAGAATATTGCACCATTTGTCATCTATTAGAAGGATAAACATAATGCATTGTGCCAGCATGTTTCTAGCTTTCCAGATCATACTTTTGTTTTTATGGTTCTGCATGAAAAAAGTGTGTGTGTGTGTGTGTGTGTGTGGGGGTGGCATTGTCAATGATACAGAGTATGAAGAGTTAAGATGGATCATACAGTTGGCTGCTGACAACCCACCTGGGTTAAATAGTTCTGTACCTTTAAAACCAGCCTTAAAGGAAAAGGCGGGTCAAGTATAGAAAGTAATTGGTTGCTTTTAGAAATGTTTTAATATTTAAAGACTGTCATGGTTATTTGAAGTTTGTCTGATGAAGGTTTTTTTAACCTGAAAGCGCTTACATTTTATAATAAAAAATTAAGGCCAGTTTGGACTCTGTTTCATTTGTTTTTGGATTTTCTGAGAGTTGTACTTCCTCAAGGCCAGTCTGGTTGCCTCCTGGATGCTGGTCTGAAATGCAGCTGTGAGTAAGACTGCAGTAATTTCTGCTTTAGTCAGGTTGGCATGCACCAATCCTTTGTCTTGCCACATCTCAGGCAACTGGCTCCTTGATAGCTTGCCATATTCCTCTGTTGACATCCTTGCCTGCTCTCCCTGACTAACTAAGCTAACAAAAAATAAATAAATTATAAAACTATTGTGATATGGAACTCTGAATATTCACTGTGTTGCTGCTTCAGAATACAAACAACTTCCTTAGTGATCACTGTTTACAGGTTACAGGAATTCAATATCCACAAATATCTCACAACTGCCAACCGATAAATGTGACATCCCACCACTGGACCAGTAATCAAGGAGCCTAAGTCCTTACCACTAGCACTAGTGGGGGACATAAATTGAGAAGATGACAACTACACACACAGTATTTCCAGAAGCAGCCCTCTGCATCAAGTGAAATTTCCCTTAAGAGCACACAGAGACCACAGTCAGTCCAGGTCTGGTTTCTCCCTCCTTGTTCCAGATTCACAATAAGACTCCCTACTGGCACAGCTGTAGAGTTGAGATATCAGCTGAGTGACCAAACCAAGACCTCTAGCACTCTCTTTGTCCAACCAGTGCTTTGTGTCTCTGCCCAAGTAGCTGGCGCACACACACACACACACACACACACACACACACACACACACACACACACACACACACACACACACACACACACCCCTGGGAAAGGCTGGCACAGGTTCACTAACTATGCCCCCTTCTGCCCAGACTATAAGGTACTTATCCCTGGCACCAGTCACTCCTTATCAGCTACTTTAAGGCCCTTAACAAAGGGTATCCAGTCTTACTGCATAATGTTACTATTAATACAAATGGTAGTTTGACCAAGAGCAAGACTATTAGAAGTGGCCCACAGTGTCACCAAATAAATATGTAAGTACTCTCAGAACTTAAATAGTTCTACCAAGATCAGCCACAATGAACGGTTTAAATATATTTAATAATAAACAATAAAAGAACAAAAAAATTCACAGTATATAATTACAGTGACATCAGAGTTCAAAATCAGAGGAAATATTTAAAACAACATTGTAGGGCAATCTCAAATAAATAAAGAAAGACATCTAAATTAAGTTTTGCTATATTCCTGACTATATCTAAAAGAATTATACTGTTCCCTAGACTTACTTACTCAGAGCAAGGCAGAGGTGTGGTGAATGGATCTTGATGCTGTCAAGTCTAAGACGAAATACAGAATGCTGTCTCTCTCTCTCAGATACCTCTCAAATTAATATCTCAAATATTACTGCTGGGCTAGCATGCAGAATGACATCATTTCTTGTCATCTGACTCTATCCCAGGTGAAACCCCCCACTAATGGAATCTGGCAGTATTTAGTATCTACCTGTGAAAATACATAGACCTCAGATTTTTTGGCAGATTGTGGAAGTCATAAAACAATTTACATTTCTCCACATTTAAAGAAATTACAAAAATGTTTCTAGGATAGACATTGTGTCTGTTGCTGCACTGAAACTGAAAGATAACATCTTTTTATGGCCTGGCAATAAAGTAATTTAATTTCAGTTATCTTTCTGAAATTAACCTCCTGTATTCCAGTTTCCTCTGTTAAAATATACATTAAGACAGTTACAACAGTGCTTGTATATTTCTGTTCTATTCCCGTAGGGCATGCTGTGGTTACATCTTAAGCGCAAGTACTTTATAAAAATATCTTTTCAACAAACATGTCTGCACAAACTTGGTTTGAGATATACACGATATACAGTTCTAATACATTTGTAACACAAGCATCTTATATGAATCACGATGATATTCACAAATGACATATAATTATTTATAAATTTCCAGATATCTGTGTTGGCAGTATCTCCCTTTGCCACTCTTCTATATAAACCATGTTGATATTCACAAATGACATATAACTATTTACAAAATTCTAGCTAGTTGGGCTGGCTGTATCTCTCCATCACAGGTGTATTTTCTTGAATGATAACTATCCATAGTGCTGCTGCTCATGTAAAGCTGCCAGACATTTTTGAGCTACTTAAGGCATCCTAAACTAAACTTTTTTCTCTTTTTCCTTAGGTAGCACACCATGTTTGTGCACTGCTAAGTGAAGAACAAATGCACCTTAAACTGAAGGCTAATAAAAAAAAGACTTATTGTTATAAATTTCAATGTGATTTCTACACATGATTCAAACAATGCTATGTACATTATTTCACTTGATTCTCTTCAGTTACACATTGTAGCACAGGATTTGACATCTGTTAGGTCATTTGTTGAAGTTAGCACTCTGTCTGTTGTGGGGAGCTGTGCAATGATGCCAGATATGTTTGAACTACGTAAGTTAGCCTAAACTAAATTTTTCACTTTTTCCCTTAAGTAATGAACCATGTTTGCACACTACAAAGTGGAGAGCAGGTATACCTTAAAATAAAAATAAATGGAAAAGTAAATATTGTGAATAATGGTAAAATGTTCTATAAACAGAATTTGAACAATGCTTCATGTGCCTTATTTCTCTTGATTTACTTCACTTAAAACTTGTAGCACATGATTTGACATCTGCCATATGTATTTATTCAAGTAAGTACTCTTCCTGTTTCATGAAATCTTGCAATGACATGAGGCATTTTTGAGCTTCCTAAGGTTGTCTAAACTAATTTTTTCACTTTTTTCTTAAGTAGTGGACCATGTTTGTTTGATGTGAAGTGGAGAGACAATAGAAAAAAGACATTAAAAGACTAATATATGCTAAAGAATTTACAGATAGTATATGAAATGCAGTGCATGGGTATATGTAGAAATGGCTGGAGCAAGAAGTGCATTCAAGTGAACAATTCTTTCTTCTAAAATCTCCTTGCAAGATCAGATATGTACTGGCATATTGTGCTAAAGTGGGCAAACTAATGATCGCATATTGTTAGCAACAGTAACAACAGTTGATTTTTAAACGTGATGAAATTTATATTCAATCCTCTGTAAAACTATCATATCAGTGGATTAGAATCTTGCATCAAATATACTTTGTCTATAAACTCACTGCACTTACACCTTGTACCACAAAGAAAGTGAACTGTCCAGTGTATTTCCTTCTCTGAGTACTTTCAAGAGTACTGATGGCTGTACAAAGACTCTTGGCTGGCTCTGCACTACCTTTAGCAGTCTACACTAAAATTTTCACCTTTTTCTTTAAGCAGTGAAAGTTATTTTCACATTGCCAAGTGGTATGCAAATGATATAAGACAAATATATATAAAGTATTGTTGATAATTTAATTTACATGTACATGTTGAACCAAATGTGCTATGTTGCAACAGGGAGATATATGCATTTGAATACTCAAACAAGGGTATTGAAAGCAATCATTTCACTGTACTTCCCAGAATTGCCACAGACAAAGATGTATATTAGCAGGAGAAAAAGTGTTTAGGTCTACTGATAAATTGAAACACAAATAAGTTATTATAGTTATCCTTTCCAATTATCTGCGAATGTCTGGATGATTGGAATATTGCCAGCTTTTAGCATAGGCATGCACTCACTGAACAGCACAGTGTTGCAGCAGTAGCATTGTCACCTCGCAGCAAGATGTTCTCTAGTTCGATTCTCAGCTTGGGTGCCTTCTGTGTGTAGTCTGCATGTACTCCTTGCATTCATGTGGGTTTCCTCTGCTGCTCTGGTTTCCTCCCATGTTACAAAGACATGTGTCTGGAGCATTTCTCCCCAAGCCTCCACTGAAAATTGGCTTCATTCCAAGTCAGACTTTCCTGGTTAACAAATGTTAAATAAATAAATACAATATTAAACAGAGACTGCAATCATTGCAAGTGTATTCCTTTTCTTTCTGTAGGTGCATCCTTTATCTATCCTTTCATCATAGAAACTCTATCTCTGTTTTCTTGTCATATGTTATCTTTAACAATGATTATAGCACTCCCTTTAATAGGCACAATCTTTCCTACTAAGGGCCGGTAACTGTGGTTATTTAAGCCAACATTTGAATGTTAGGACTGTTATTCCCCCTAAACTGGTCAATGTACTTGTAGTCCTTTTTTAATTCTCTTCTTCATTACACACCCTTAGTAGGTGCATAGCAGAGAGAGAGAGGAGAATGTGAAAGCTGATTGCTCCTGCAATCTGGGTAATCAAAGACACCTACAAGCCATTAACATGAAACACTTCTCAAAGCTGGCCCTTGCATTGCTAAATCATTTGTATGTAAACATGTAGGTCTTTACACCATGTTTGCATTCCTTACACTTAGTGTAGCTGTTAGTATTTATAAATGCTAATGATCTGAAACAGCATTTGCATAATCACTGGGCTGCCTCTGTATATAAAGGTAATTGTTTAGCTATGGCCCTTGTATTATACTGGGTAGAGTGTTTTGGAACACCAAGCTCAATACTGCTAGTAAAACAAGACTTTGCAAAATTTATCTTTTTTCTGCAGTACTGTATTGTCAAGGTATGTTGCTATTTCTTAAATAGTGCTTTTAGTTTAACATTAAAAGCTGAAATGCATTGACCGATGAAAAGCATTTGTATAATTTGAGATTTATTTACTTTTCTTCATTCCTTTTGATGTAGCATGTCTTGGATTTCTAAAATTATGCTACAAAATACTACATGACCAATTTATTATCATAATTTTATTTTGCATGTCATGTTTTCACACTTATTGCAGATTATTGTGCTGGATGCATGTAGCAAGGTCTGGTATTTTTGTCTGTGCTATTAGGGAAAGAAAAAAAAAGTGTTGTGTTTGTATTTCTACCAGACCAAACTCTACAGTGGTAGATATGGCAGTTGTAACAGTTTGGTGTTACTTTTCAAATGTTGCATTTTTTTATTGCTAATGCAGCAATGTATTACAAACTTTACATCTGTGTTATATCCACTATAGAAGTGTTATAAGATCTGGGTTGATATATGATTTTTAGATATATTTCTTTTTTGTTAGAGGTGGGGTTAGTGTGAGGATTGGGGATTTTGTGGAGGTAAACTGGCTGGGGGAGATTAGGCGAAGATGTTGGGGAGATTGGCTGGAGAGGAATTGGGCTTGATTGGGGGATTGGTGAGGGGATTGTGGATTGGGGGCTTGGGGGTGCCTAACTTGTGTGTAGTTATGAATGAGCACATAACACATAGAAATTGCTTGTGTGCATGTTGGTTGCATACAGTCACACAGAACTGAGCTGACAGCCATCCTGTATGTTTGTTGTATATGTAATTATGTCTGCTTGCTTTCTGTTTCTTCTCGTACATGGATATGGCACTTAAGAAGACAAGAAGACATCTGTACCCCATAAGCTACCTTATAGTGATGCAGTGAATGAGGAAATTGTCCAGGCCTAACCTAACCATGGAGCTTTCTGTTAGGGAGTGGTAGGCATGACCAATCTGCCTGTGACAGGATATGGCGGCAGCTGGTTGATGACCTTTATGGAGTTGGAGGTCATGGGAGATCCTACTCCCAGATAAGACACAGGGCAATTGAGATAATAACCTCTGCCTGTCTTAGGGCTGCTGCAATTGCCCAGGAACAGGTGATTATGGGAGTGGTCCTGCTACTGAAACCCCATACATTGAATCTGAGGGGTTCTGGTCCACTATCAGAGATCAAGATAGCTCATCAGAGGATTCCACCAGCATATTTGATGTTGGTACAGATATGGACAACAGACCCACAGTGTCACATGATGACCTTTCAGGTATACAAGAAGCAAAAAGTGCCATTATTATATATTTTTTATGCTTATATTTCAGATGTCATCTAACCAGCGATATCTGAGTGAGTCAGACTACAGTCATATAGAAAAAGTGGAGTTTGCTTGGGGTTGGAGGGTAGCCAAATGTTCACTTTTTTATGATAAATTTTTTAATGGACAGTTGTGAAGAGGAATGTTTTTTTCCTGCTTCATTTGCATTGTGATACTTAGCATAATTCTTTCCTTTCAATTTCTCTCATATAGACACTTCTGGTTTGCAGGCTGCCAGGCTACCTGCACATGGTAAGCACGCATATTTGTTTATTAGTAATACTATATATAAGGTAGATTCAGGTCTATATAGCAGTAATGTTTTTGTAGCTTTAGCATCTGTTATGAAGTTTAACATACCTTTATTATAAGGAAAACATGTGATCAATTTTATTCTCCCCTTTTCTGTTTGTTGTGCTAATTTCTTGTTATCAAAGGTGATCCTGAAAGTGGCACTGTGGAACACTTACCACCTGATATTGGAGTATCAGTTGCCCCTGATGATGACAATGGTAATGAACAGGCACAGTATAGGGGTACAGAGGATCAGTGGGACACAGAGGTTGTGACTCCAACATCCCCTGCTCACATACCTCTCAACCTCTGAGTATGAAATCTGGACAAAGCCATAAAAAAGTGGTACAAATAGGGACACTTTTGAAATATTGCTTGTACAAACTTAGAAAGTTGATAGAATAACAGGTTTTGCATTAGCATGAACTTTCTGAAGGGTATGAAGTCTAAAACTCAAATGTCTGTCATTATTTTCTAACTTCAATCCTTAATGATTTGCCACTAATTTGCCAGAAAGCCGCAATTTTATGAAAAACAGACCAAAAATATAAGGCAAAAATCTGGACATTCTGCGGAAATCTGTACAGTTGAGAGGTATGCCTGCTCATGTTTTCGACACAGTAAGAGTGCCTATGCATACCCAGGACACAGAGACCTCTGATATAGGACAGACTGGCATTATAGACAGATGTAAGCTGTGCATAGCAGACAACTCAGTTGAATGTCTTTGCCCCTGACTTCAAGAACTACCTCTGCCATGAGTTGCACTGGTACTTCCATGACCCCGGCTAGAAGACAGGGTGCTACCTGAATGTAAGCAATGTTGACACAGTTCATCAAGCTAGTGTGTTTACTCTGGTTGCAGAGCCGATTGCCTCTACCAGTAGCCATCATGAGGGCATGTTGTTACACAGGACAGTTAGTAGGGGTGCTCAGAGGAGGCTGGCTGTCCAATCTCCTTTGAAAG
>NC_056737.1:1748362022-1748374522 GCF_019279795.1 Protopterus annectens | reverse complement strand
CTGGCCTGTCAACATATTTTGAGTGTGTCTTATACATTTCCTATTAAAAGACTTTCTACTCCTGGATTTCATACACCATTCCTTTTATTGATTTAAAAGCTATTTCACTGACAGCTGTTAGGCAATAAAATGGAATGTTTCCTACTCTGCCTTTCTTCCTGCAACAGTCGGTGTTGTCCAAGGAGCCATACGTTGCCACTACTATTCACCATATTCATAAACAAGCTCAACAAAACTACAAAATATGTCACTACTTTACTCTATGCTGACAATTCTTCTCTCTTGTGCTTTGTAGAAAAATTAAATAAACTACAAGATATTATCTAGAACTGCATTCTCTCAGTTGAATCGGCTTTGTAATTCACAGTTACTCCTAAACCTCTAAAAAGTCCAAATTATTTCTGTTTATCCCAAAACAATTACGTGAACCAAACTTCCACTTTGCCTTAACCTCTTTAAACCTCATCAGGATTGAATCTATGATTTACACAAGGCATCTAAGAGTTAACTATTGATGAAAGCTTCAAGTCTGACTTTTACATAAGAGAGGTTATTAAAAGAAAACACTAAAAACATGGAACATTATATAGACTCAAACGTCTCTTCACCTCTACAGCTAAAAACATCTGGCATCCACCTTACTACTCCCAACACATTCCTATGCTGTTTTAATGCTTACAGACTTCCAAACTACACTACTTTGTTTTGTAGAACAATGCTATAACAAGTTAGCAAAACTTTCAGCTAACATACCCAATAAACCCTGTCACTGTCTCTAACTAAAGAAACTATCTTGACTTGAACTACCTCACACTCTATCCCATTCACATCTGTTAATCATACATAAAGTTCTCTTTAGGTCATCCAAAATCCAGTTCTAAGCAACATACTTCAACAGTAGCTACCACGCAGAACTCTATACTCTACAATAAATTAGTTGTCCAAACAACAAAATCAAATAATTCTGCAGGTGTCTTATTATATTCCTCACATGTCTCCAGATTACTGAACATTTTAACACTTGCCCTTAAAGAAATCAATAGCCATAATTCCTTTAAATACAACTTTAGCAACACCTCTCAGACATCTGGCACTGCTCTTGTTTCACTCCTGATTGAGCTATATCCTATCCATCTGATGTCATGTTAATTTTAGTTCTATTCCACTTCTTCTACTGTCTTTCATAGCTGATCTCCATCTTCCCTCAAACTATCTCCTCTGTCATCTGCCTCATGAAAATCCACTCCCTTAACTGCTTTCTTATACTCTAACTACTCTGTCCAATCTGAAGACTCCCTGTGCATATCAGTTATCCACCACTAAGCATAACACCTGACTACATGCTTTGTCTACTGAAGCTTATTTTTCAGATCTCTGTATGTAATGGCATACTCCATGAATCTATGCCACAATAGGAGCTATCAAACACTGAAATTTTAACAGATTCATAGGTTTATTCATAGGTGTGTACTGGGCTAACAATCACTGGGGCCTTTTTAAGCCTAGCATCCCAAACCTGACAAGTTCTTTTACCCTAAGAGGGGGCTTGGGAGATGAACAATTTACAGGTTTTCTGTGTCCATTAGATATATAGGTGCCAAACCAGTGGGGAATTTCTGGTTCTGCATCCAGTTCTCAAAGTTACATATTGAATTGGGTAATTGAGGAACTCAGGTTCATGTGGATAGGAATCCTGTTATATTCTTTGTACTTGATTTGTCAAAAGTAAATTTCTATGAAATTCTTTTATATAATGTCTAGCCTTAATTAAAAAAAGTTAGGTCACTCCAGAGCAAGTACAAATACGACTCTGTCATTGTCCATGTTGGTGTGAATGACCTGAGCCGTACCTCCCTGGACTACATGAAAAGAGACATGGAGGAGCTCTCTGATCACATAGCCCAGGCCAGTATGACCCTGACCCTGAGTAGCATCCTGCCCTCACCAAAAATGATACCACGGTATAGAGAAAAAATTATCAATTTCAACAATTGGCTAAGCTTCTGGTGTCATTCAAAGGGGATCCAGTGTCTGTCAGCCTGGGATGACATGTTCAACAAGCCATGCTGCTTCGCTAAAGACGGCTTGCACCTGTCACCCTTAGGCTTTCGAATACTGGCCAAGGCTCTTTCCACCCCCATAGTGCCTTTTTTAGGCAAGGCTCAAACAACAAACCCACCGCCGTAAATAGCACAAGTAACAAAAAAACTGAGGGTAATGCTACTCAATGCCAGAAGTCTAAACCTCAAAATGCACGCACTCAAGGCACTCCTCAGTATGGAGAAAATCACTATATGTGCAGTAACGGAAACCTGGTTTAAGGCTCCAGAGAGCACCCCAGCACTACCAGGCCACAAATCATACCATACATTTCAGCCACAAAACCCGGGCCGAAATACAAAAGGTGGGGGAGTATCCATATTCATCAAGGATTCCCACACCTCCAGGTTAGTGGCACAGCATGATGCTTCGGAGATCATCCACTTGCAACTAACAATGGGCAAAACTGCTATTCAAATCATAGCTTGCTACAGATCACCCACCATGTCCAAGGACCCCCACTCCGCATTCCTGGAAACACTGGGAAACATAAAGGTCCTACCAAACACCCTGATATTGGGTAATCTCGATTACCCAAACATTAACTGGGAGAACTACTCAAGTACAAACTCCCTTGCCCAAAATTTCCTAGAATTTATAAACTGAAATGCCCTAGATCAACTGGTGAACACCTCCACCAGAGGTGACAACATATTGGACCTGGTCATCACCAACATGGGCGACCGATGTGCTACATCGGAGGTCAACCTCTCACTGGTTAGATCTGATCATAAACGAATCACTCTGGATATCCACATTCCACCACCTCCCCCGGTCAAAGAAACCACCGTGACAACCTTTTCAAAAGCAAATTTCACATTATTTGAGACTGAGGTGGGAAGTTTCAAAGCTCGCATGCTAAAGGATAACGCTGTCCAAGCTGCAAAATCCTTTACTAATGCACTCTATGGGCACCTACAAAAATGCATGGATCATGCTTTCCCAAACAAAACTAAGACTCACTCCTCCAAGAAAAGGAAACCAGTCGGTTGGACCCCTGCCATAAACAAGCTATACAATAGAAGGAGGAAACTAGTACAGAAAAGAGTAAATTCCTAAGAAGGGAAGACATCCCTGATCAGTATCAGCAAGAAACTACATTCCCTCATAAAATCATCCAAGGCTAGCTTCGAAAGAAAAATTGCCATGGACTCCAAAGATAACCAAAAGGCATTCTTTAGCTATGTCAAGAATCTAAGTGGCAATTCTCAAATCTGCTCGGAGTTAGTGCAGAATGGCACAAAATACACTGAACTGATCGATATAGCCAACATCCTGGTAGACAGGTTCATTACAAACTTCACCACCCTCTCACCCCCAAAAGGGCCCATAACTATACCAGAAGAATGTAGTGCCCCTGAAATCACTGAAATCACAGACACTCAGGTTAAAACAGCCCTCTCCAAAGCCAAAAACACAGCATCAATGGGACCAGATGGTGTCTCAGGCTGATTTCTACATGAGCTCAAAGATGAACTAACCCCTCATCTAAACACACTGTTTAATCTCAGCCTCTCCACAGGCTACATGCCCACAGAGTGGTGCACAACAACTGTTATTCTGGTCCACAAAGGTAGAGCCACAACAGGCCCTGGGAACTATTTCCCTATAAGCCTGACTAGCTTGGTCTGCAAAGCTATGGAGCGTATCATCATGGATCTCATTAACAGAGACACTGGGAACCTCCAGACACTGGACCCTACACAGTTCAGCTTTGTTAATGGCAGATCATGCCTCCTAAACCTAGTGGACTTCTTTGAGACAGTTACCAAGGCTATAGATGAGGGAAAGGTGGTCCACACAGCCTACTTAGACCTCACAAAGACCTTCGACACCATTCCCCACTCAGGTATTATAGACAAGCTCACCAGCTTGAACATAAACCCCTATGTCATGAGATGGGTTGCCAACTGGCTCACAGACAGAACCGACATGGTAAGAGTTGCAGGAGCTAGGTCTGACTCTAAACTGGTTACAAGTGTCGTTCCCCAGGACTCAGTCCTAGGACCCCTCCTGTTTGTCATATACTTCTCAGAGCTACAGGCAAGCACAGGAGGACTATGGCTGACAAAGTTCTCAGATAACTGCAAACTAGGGGCTATAATTGACTCTCCAGCTGACACAGACATCCTCCAAAAAGGTCTGACTGAGACAGATACCTGGTGTCAAAACCATGGCCTCAAGCTAAATGCCAAAAAGTGCATAGATATCCCCTTTGGAAAAAACAAAGTACCCACAAACTACCACAGAGGTGGTAGCCCCCTTAATACGGAAGGTGTAATAAGAGATCTGGGGACCCAAGTATATAGTAACCTCTCCTTTGATAATCACATTGCCAAAGTGGTTAGAAAATCCTTCTGTGTGGCCCACCTAATCACAAAAGGGTCAAGATCAAAAGAGGTCATTGCGCCTCTCTATGCATCACTCATCAGACCCATCATAGAGTACAATGCCCCATTTGAGATGTACCTTACAAGACACCTGCAACAACTGGAAAGACCACAGAAGAACCTCACCAAAAGGATCACTGGCCTCAAGCAGATGCCCTATGCAGCTCGAATGAAGAAACTCCAGCTGTACTCAGTTGCATACCACCTACTCAGAGGTGATCTCTGCCTGACATGCAAGGCCATGTCCAACCCAGAATTGCTGGACATGCTCCACCTAATGAAAAACATATTCCCTCGAGCCACTTGCTCCAGGGATCTAAACCTCACCACAACAATAAATAGGATGTGCTGGAGGGATAGATTCCTGTCACATGCTCTGGAACAAGATTCCAATCTACATTAGACAGAGCTTCTTGCTAACCCTCTTAAAGAGAAACATTGACAAATGGATGGGAAACAGAAAGTTTACCCCAGGGATCACTTTAATGGCTCTGCTGGACAGAGGCACAGGGAACTAATCTAAGTGGGCATCAAAAGCCAACACAGTCTGGCTAGGCTTATAAATGCCTTCGGGCAGATAGCCTAGTACCTACCTATGAACTTATGAACCTAAGTATGCTCGTGACACCAAAACAATACTAAAATTTGAAACTGTAAACCAAGCAAATCTTCTGGGCATCCTACTTGACCAACACATTATCACCACCCTTTAATAAGATACACCAGAGACTTATGCAGCCAATAAGTATCTGACAGATGATTCAAGACAAACACTAGCATCTACTGACTTTCTTCCATCTCTACTGTATGTCTCTCATACTTTTACATGCATAAATAATACATTTACTACCTGTTACAATAAACTAACCAAACTGGCTGCCAACCTTACTCATTGCAGAACTATGAAACAACTAAATTAGGTTGAGCTACCCAACTATTTAGCATACTCACAACATATTCCTGCATACAGTCTTATATGTGCAACAGAAAACTGTCCAGCACTAAAAGATACTCTGCACCAATACTCTCCAAGTAAAGACCTTCAAGCAATAAGCTTTTAATAATCACAGCAAAGTTTAATAACTCAGCAAATGACTCACTATACTCCCCTTATGTATATAATCTCTGGAACACCATCTCAACATACCTAAAACAGACCAGTAAACTTTCCATTTTCAAGCCCTTACTAAAACAACACCTAAACCATAAGTGGTCACGCACCCACTTGTCAGCTAGGTAACTCCATTCTCCTTTGTCAGCTCATACCTTTTGTCATTTGTAACTTTTATCCCTTCTACACAAGAAATCTTTCTAATGTTTCTTCTCAATTTTTTGTCCTGCTTTGATCCCCACATTATATTTCAATTTCTTTCTGACCAACCCACTTTACCATCTCCTTCAGATACTCTTCAAAACTATCTTATAACCAGGTTCTATCTCAGTAAGTACTCTAGAATTCTTAAACACACTATTCTTGACACATCAGCTATACAATCCATCTCTCCTTCTTCTAGCTTTAATTATTATCTATCTAATGTTTCACCTCAGCTTTACTTATTCCTAACATTTGTACTGCAACCATCCTTACATGTCTTATCATATCTAATGTCTACTTTGTCACATATAATGCACATGAACTATTTGCATACTAAAAGTGTTACACTTGAAATTTAATACTATGCATAATATCACTGCAGAAGAAATGCCTGTTTTATCTTTTTGTAGTGCCACTACAGTACAGTTACTTGTTTGTATCTATCTATGTATTGCATCTTTAGTGAAAAAAAAAAGTTTTGCCATGAGTATCTTAAATGTATCCACTTGAGCTTTACTCCTTGGACTTCCACTGAAAATGACCTCTGCCCATTTGGACTTTCCCAGTAAGCAAAGACAAATAAGTAAACATTAATGTTTCCGTTTTGAGTTAGACTGCATGGAGAGCATGACTTAGATGGTCTTTGGTACTGATAAATACTAATTAGTCCTTTACATATGTATGCCTCACATAACTGAAGATTAATTGTTAAAGTTATAGGATTTAAGAGTGAGAAATGATCACTTTAGTTTGCTTTTTTGGTGATTAATGATATTCTGTTCTGAGCATACGATGAAAGACCCAGGTTTCTTCTTAGACAGGTGTACTGTGTTTGGTTGTTTAAGCTATTAAAGACCAAATAATTGATAACTGTAAAATCCCTTATGATTTAAGTGAAGAAAACTTACTTTAATGCTGTTTATTTAATGCTTAAACTATTCTACTCTAGCCAGCACGCAGAGCCCAGTCTGCATGAGGAACAGTTACTGAGGGCAAGCTAAATATATTTAGCATAATCAGTTATGTTGTAAAAGTCCAAATGACTAATGAGTTTAAAGTTAATTAAGATTAGATAGTGAAAAACTAAAAATAACTTAAAGTTGTTTATTGGGTTGATGGATTTTTGGCTTAGACCACATACACAAGAAGCCTGAATTATCGGAGACTCAGTTAATTATGTCTGCCATGATAAGCATACAGGGTTTGTCAGTTTAAGTGGTTATAAGTACAAAGACCTTTAGAATATAAACAAAGATACTTAAAATTTAGCTCTTCCATGATAAGAACTAACATTTTTTTTTTTTAAATTGTTAAGGACACCATGACAGTTTGCTAATGTAAGTTTGCTATGACCTTGATTGCCAGGGATGAGATGAATTTCTGAATTTCAAGATTATGTTGGTTAGCTGGCAGGGATAAGCATACTTAATATAATGTTTTATCTGTAATACAGTCTGTTGTCTGAAAATGGATTTCTTTCCTCTTATTTGTAAATGATTTTCTTATGGATTTATTTTGGAGGCTATGTCATGTTTTAATATTGTTTTCTACCATTTACTGCCTTTATGCAACTGAGTTTTGGAAACATTTATTCTGTTACATTGGTTTGTGTATTGCTAAGTTCTAACACACCAGAAAAAAAGATCAAAAATGCAGGTTAATAGTGATAATCAAATATCGCTCTTCTATTTTTAGGAGGCAAGCCCCCAAGTACCACCCAAACTTGTGTATACCAATGTCAAGACTGCCATAACTTGGAGACAAGAGAATATTCTGAGAAGTGGCCATCTCAGATTTAGTATATATGCATACATTTTTTAGCCATTCAGTCTCCATATTTCAGGACTGTCTGAAGTGGGTCCTGGCATCCTAAATGGTTACTTGTCTTTCTACATTATATATTCTCAGTATCCTAGTTTGCAGCTGAAATGCTTCTGTTATTATTAGGAAATGAGTTTGTTTCTTGATTTGGTCTCTGGATTAGTCCCTGTTTCATTTTAGAAGTTATGTTTTCCAAGACTGACGTTGCTCATTTGTATAGACTTGAACATGTTTTGACTTTGATCTGCTTGTTTGCATTTCATGGAAAGTAAGTTTTGCTTGTTAACCTGTCTTCTCAGTCTGAAAACGTAAATGTTTTGGACTTAAGCACTGACAGAACTGAGGCTTGCTAATGCATTAAAAATGCTAAAAGGTCCATACATTTTGTAAGTGTATTTGGTTATTTTCTGAAAGTCCTACATTACACTTTCTTGAAGTGCTATTCCAGGAAAAAATAGAGCAGAAGGGCATTATGGTCTAGCCTTCATCGAGGCTACCAGTTACTGGAAAGCCTGAAAACTACTTTCTTGGAGCCAACTTTAAATTAGTTGAGGAACTGTTTTGCTCTTGGTGAAAAAAGGAGTATAGGGACATTGATTTCTTACTGTCTCTGATTGTACAGTGTATATAGACTTCCACAACTGCTCTGATTTTGGACCATTGTGTAGCTTAGCTCTCTTGCATTGAACTGGTGTGTTTGCCATTCAGGACATCAACCAGGAGAATGCTACAATGAGTCTACAAACTCCTGCTTTATTTGGGATAAAACTGCTGTTCTTCATAGTAACTAAATTGCAGGCCTTTGTTCAGAGTTTTCTTTTGTAGTCCAAGAGGAATTGAATCTGCAAAGGTCTGTCTCAGTCAGTGACAGTTTTAACACCTCTGCAGTAGCGTGGGGGGAGGGAACTGTCAATTCCTCTTGAACTACAAAGGAAAACCTTGAACAAAAGCTTTCAATTTAGCTACTTTTCTGGCTGTAGCTGGATAACTTCTAAGTATAGTGTAAAATAAGGTCTGAGCCAAACATAAATGAGGGTGATTAGAGACATAAAAGAAGCAGTCCTTTTACAGAAGGTAAAGAAGACAACAGTGACTCGTACAAATTCCATTATATGTCAATGGCATGGGAATTCACAGTTACTTCCTCATGTCTGGCATAGGTCATACAAAGCATTATGGGAAAGAGAAATGGTTGAAGGAAAACAAGTTCATGTTGATACATCAAGCCCCATTGGTAGCTATGTTGTGGAAAACAGGCTAAAATTACAAATAACACACTTAGAGTGATTTTGAAGTGTTAAAATAGGACAGGAAACAATGATTGGGTAATAGCAGGGGCTGAGTAGTAATTTGATCTTCTAACTCTTCCATCCTTACTGGTATATAAACCCTGTGTCTTGAAAAGGTTGTGCTTGCATTTATCAGGCTCTGGATTGATTTTCATTACTGAAACTAAGTGGAAATTCCTTAAGATTCCAAGAGCAGGATAAGTTATTTCTAACACTTATTATGGATTTGCTGTGTCCAGGATTGTTTGTGAGCTCCTGAGCCCTCCCCACTTAACTAGGGTTAAACTATTCCTGGCGCCATAAAGTCTACTATTCAAATTTCCCTTGCAACTAGCCAGATTTTTAGTTTTAGCACTCAAATCTGTTTTTTGAGCTCAGCACTTGTTCAGAACTCGTTGTAAGCACTAAATAAGCTACAAATTACTACATCACTCAACTTTCCTCACTTGTCTAGAGGAAAACAGTTTTTAGTACTTAATAAATAAGCACCTATCCAGGCATGTCTAAAGGTCAGCTCCCAGTGTTTTCTCCTGTCTACCTGATGAATCTGGGTATCTTGGGACAATGCAGCAATTGCCTCATGTACACAGACAACCCTCTCCTCCTACCACCCAACACTATGACCTGTGAGGGATGCACTTATATAGCCAAACTGGAAGCAAAGCTCTCTTCACTGAAGACTGGACTAGACAGTCAAGAGGAGAAGGTAAACACTTGCACCGCACCACACTCATCACATAGTCCCTCAAAACCTACACCACAAAAACACACACACAGAAGTCCAAAACACACACCTACATTCACAGAGGCTCTCAGTAAAAATCTGCCCAAACACCCAAGACCTCCAAAGCAGAAATGCAAGCAACCTCCACCCCGCAACACAACCCAAATGACACATAGCCCACATACTCAGTGTGCCACTCAACTACAGCCCATAAAGCAGAACGTACCCAAATCTCTAGTCATAGGTGGCTCTATAGTCAGGCACACTGATGTTCCACTCACCGGGCTAAACAAGGAGAAAGTTACTGTCTGCTGCCTGTCAGGTGCCAGGATCTGCCACATAATGCACACACTTATGTCACTCCACAACAAGTACAGATATGACTGTGTTATTATCCATGTTGGTGTGAAGGAACTGAGACATACCTCTCTGGACTACATGAAAAGAGACATGGAGGAGCTCTCCGATTTTGTAGCCCAGGCAGGTATGACCCTAGCCCTGAGTAGCACCCTACCATCACCCAGAATGATACCACAGTACAAGGACAAAAGTATTGACTTTAACAATTGGCTAAGCTTCTGGTGTCATTCTAAGGGAATCCAGTATCTGTCTGCCTGGGATGAGTGATCGACAAACCATGCTGCTTTGCCAGAGATGGCCTGCACCTGTCGTCCTTGGGATTCTGAATACTGGCAAAGGCTTTTGCCACCCCTATAGTGCCTTTGTTAAGCAAGGTTCAAATGACAAATTCACCACCATAACAGGTACAAGCAAGTAAAATCTGAGGGTAATGCTACTCAATGCTGGAAGTCTAAACCTCAAAATGCACTCACTCGAGGCACTCCTTAAAATGGAGAACATTGACATCTGTGCAGTGACAGAGACCTGGTTTAAAGCTCCAGAGAGTACCCCTGCATTACCAGGCTATAATTCATACCACATCATTTGGCCACCAAACCCGGACCAAAACACTAATGGTGGAGGCGTGTCCATATTCATTAAGGATATCCACACTTCCAAACTAGTTTCTCAGCATAATGCATCCGAGATTATCCAAGTTCAACTAACTCTGGGCAAAACTGCCATCCAGATTGTAGCTTGCAACAGACCCCCACACCATGCCCCAGGATTCCCACTCATCTTTTCTTGATACACTGGAAAATATTAAGGTACAACTCAACACCCTAATAATAGGTGATTTCAACTAGCCCACTATTAACTGGGAAATCTACTCGTCTACCAACTCTTTTGCTCAGCGATTTCTGGAAATCATCAATTCCAACATCTTGGATCAACTTATCCAAAACCAACCAAAAGTAACAACCATAACCAAATAAAACTCAGCAACATGGATCAATGAAGGCTGTCTTCTTACTCCAAATACTCCACCAATAATTCCAAGATTAGTACGAAAAATACAAAATGTGAACTTTATTCCACTACAAAAATAAACAGGATTGAGCTTTGTCAAGACCGGAGACCTCTTCAGAATCAAATAAAGCTATCAGTAGCACTTATTTATATCATTGCCATTAACACCATAAAACAATAATTGATGTGCTTTTCATAGTTAATTAATTAATTAACTTGTCCACCTTCACTTTTAAAGTGCAATAACAACCTATAAAAAATGTATACTTCCGTAAACTAGTGTATTCATAACCCTAGAATAAATAGAGCCTAAAATATACAATACTTAAACTTGTCTAAAAAGATGTAATCTAATAAAAAAATGGGTGTATAAATATAAATATAAAAATATGTACACATATATATTCTAAAATGTATATTATAAAATATATAGGCCCTAAATATATAATAGTAACAATTATAATAGTAGATGTACATACCATAATTGGTAATTTATACGTGTATGTATGTTTTTCGAGGGTCCTGAGATAACAATTTTAATGTTGGTAATATGGAAATATTGTCATTAAGACCCTTTCCACTACATGCATCTAATTTTAGTTGCCACATCATTTCCCTGTATGTGAGTCTAGTTTCCCAATCACCTCCTCTTTCCAAGGGTTCCACTGTCTCCAGTACCCAGAATTTAAAATTTGCTTCCATACAAACTAGTGAATGCCTACTGCAATAATGCATTATTTTCATTTTTACGGTTGATGTCCCTAATGTGTTCATAAATTCATCTCCTTAGGTGTCTTTCAGTCTTACCAATGTAGTAACACCAACAGGATTTACAGTAAGCTAGGTATACAACTCCTTTAGTGTAACAGCTACTATATTTTGTAGCTTTTAGGGTTGCTCTAACACTAGGTAACTTCACCATCTTTTCGTCAGCAATAAAAGAACATTGGGGACATCTTCCACATCTAAAAGTACCTCTTTTTTTAATAGCGTGACTATAACTTAGAATACCGTTCCTTACCCTTTTCTAGGATATTTTTCAAATTGTAATTTCTCCTATAACTATAGGTCAAAGTATTTTGAAATACTGTCACTCTTGTGGGCATAGATCTAAACATATCCCAAGTGTCGTTAATACATTTTTTAAGCCATCTAATGTTGTGGTGGTACGTTAAGGTCAAAAATGGGATAGTTTTGATGTTATTTTGTTTATTTACTATATTTATAATACCCACAGTTTCCCCTAAATTGTAATCAAACCCGAGTAAAGGTGGATAGTTGGTTTCTCTTCTTCCTATTACAAATTTTTTGATAGTCTGTGTTAAAGCTACTGGGTATCCACTTTGGTGAAACATATTTTCTAGAATATCTATTTCCTTCAAGAAGACTTCTTGTTCTGTTGTCATCCTGGACACACGAATCATTTGTCCCTTAACAATATTCTTTTTCAAATGAATGGGGTGATCACTCTCATAGTGTAAATAGGCATT
>NC_056737.1:1748320490-1748325414 GCF_019279795.1 Protopterus annectens | reverse complement strand
AGGGGGGGCAGTGGGCTGCAGAGGGCATGGCACCCTGTACAGCAGTACAATAGGCACACAATTGCAGATAATGTGCCTTCACTATGTTCCCCACTGGATGCCTGCAGCATATGTGGTGACATCAAATGTGATCCACAGAGGCCATACAATGCCTTACACCTGTACCCTGTATGGACCGATGCCACTGACACCAAGGAATACCTGTTTCATGCTATCAATGCAGGTGCAGGGTCAACCTGTTGACTATAAGCAGGTTCTGCCACACCAGGCCAGTATTGGCATAGCGGAGGATAACAGTCTATGTACACAACATGTGCCAACCAAACCAGGTACACCTGTACATGTCACTGTACATTATTGTAGGACATGCACATCCCAGGCAATGTCCATGTCAAGGGCTATCAAACAAGGACATGGCATGCATTGCAAAGCTATGGCCATACACAAGGGTAACCAGGATGTCAGGACAGTTCATATAATACGCATCTGTGTGGGACATTGCAGACACTACACCCCTGTACTACACTGCACACCATTGTCGGGTGGTGTGATGCCAAGGATTACACCTCACCCAGCCTTGTGCAGCCATCTTGCACAGTCACCCACTACACACCCATGAAGCAATGCACACATGCATGTCAGTACTGGCACCTTGTGTCTGCGTGAGGGGTATGGTGCTCCCAACCACAGTCACTCCCGGTATAACTCCCATTGGCATACCGACAGATGTCAAACATGTTCACATGCCCTAGCCCATAGAACCTCCGGATACCCCCTGTGTTGCATGTAGTACCTGTGCATTACTGCAGTGTGGCAAACTAAGTGGTTTGGAAGTGTATTTGTAGGCCTGGCAAAGAGTGTCAATGTGAGTCTATTATTGAGTGTGGTTGTGTTGACAATGACATCCATTCATGTGGACAGCCATGTGTGCTACATCTAATGTACATCTACTATATCTCTATTGCAGATGTCACACACCAACACACATATATGTTCTTATAGCACACCAACATGTCAGCTCTGTGACATATGGAGTAATTGCAGTCACTTGTAATAGTAATGACTAGTCAGTCAGGGAATTGAACCCCTGTACTGGTAGGTGTGTGACAGACAATGCTTAGGTTTTAGTCCCCAAGCCCTTCTCTGATGTATGTTTCCTCTGTCTGTACCTCCCACATACTCTCTGGTGGATGTGGAGGTGTACAGCTGCTCAGCAGCAGCTTGTGTATTGTAAGTGATGGTCATGTTCAGTTGATGGCCTCTGCACCTACTGCAGTCCTCCTCTAGCTGATTGTATGTGGAACAGCTGTGATAGCCATTCACATGAAAAACACAGTACTATATCTAGGAACATCATGTTGGTGTTTTCCCATGACAGTCGCTGCAAGTGGTACCTGGATCTGGTGTTTGGTAAACAGCATCACAGATGATATCTGGATGTTCCTCAAACAACATACACAGTGGGAAATAGCCTAAAGATAGGAGGGTGATGTGCCAGAAATGACTACAGCATGTAAGTGTAGCTATGCTTCATTGAGACAACTGCCTGTTTAACAAGTTGTGTGTGGTAATGGCTATTCTTCATGTTTTAAAACTGACAAGACAGTGCTCTGTTTGTGAGGGACCCCCATCTGTAGGGCCATCTGTGGACTGGTCAGTGTGTGGAACCATTTGTTTCCTGTGTTACTCACTGAACATACATCTGTGAACAGCAGGAGTATAGTGTGAGGATTGCAGCCAGTACATGGTGATAGTGATGAGTTACTGCCATCGCATCCCTGACTGTACATATGTCACATGAAACAGTGGAATGACAGACACTGTCTGGGGTTCTCAGTGACATGCCAATAATGGGCCACTGTTCATAGCTGCAGTCACAAGTCTTCAACACGTTGTACAGATGTCATGCAGTATATATGCATGTGTTGTGCTCCCTCTGCAAATGTATACCATCTGTTTTGTTGGGTTGATGGTCATATCTATGCATGCTGTTGTAAGTAATCCTGAATGCTGTTGACTATTACTAAGCCATATCTGTGTTTAAACTGCAACACCATAGGCTGTATGGGTTTGGAGTTCCCAGCAGAACCTCCTTTCCCACTTCAGCTGGCCATGGCACCAGGCACCAGCACATCTGGGGCCCATCCTTGGACCTCCACATCTGTTGGCTCTGCACCGTCTTCTGGTGGTACCGCCACTGAGGATGGGGCTTGTCCCCCCTGGGAGCAGGTCCAGACAGGAACATGTATGCCTTCGTACTGTCCTGGACGTGGTGCGTGGGGGGGGCTCAATAAGGGGTTTTGAGGCCAGATACGAAAGCTCAAGGGCAGAGTGTCACATTTGCAAGGTGAGGCTGCCCCTCCAAGACAGCACCCAGCACTGCCACCTTTGCAGCTGTTTTGGTGCAGTGGTGGCTGCCAATGGCTGGGGACCTCCGTCTGACTGTTTCCATCTGGGGGCTCATGGGCTTGTGAATGCCAAACACCCCTCCCCATAAAGGTGTATCCCCCCACATGTGTCATATATTGACCCTGTATGCTGTCTTGTCTGTCATCCTACCCTACCTATCCTCCACGAGCATACCTACTCTCCTTCCCCCACATCCCACACTCACCCTACGGAAACAAAAGGCCAATCGGTTCCTAGAATAACATTTGTCCCATACATAGCTGTCCATTTCACACATGTGTCCACTGGACACATGTAACCCTTTTAATATGCATCACAACATACTCCAGTTGTCCTCACCCCTGTCTCTCCGGCGCACAATCCTAGTATGCACATGACTCCTAAATGTTCCAGGTACACTTGATGACCCCATTGTACACACAACACTACCAGTCCCTCTATGGTTACCCCATTTATCTTTATCATAATGATGATGTCGCACACAGCACTTTGCAAGAGTACTGTTCTCACATAATGATTGGACAGGAACTGTTGTGTTTAACATGCACAGAGTGATGTATATGGCCAATGTACAAATGTTTGCGTGTATGACTGACACATGTCTGTCTGAGGGAGTCTTGGTATTACATAGGACGACACCACTACATAATACAGACATTTCTGGTGTTTCCCTTTTCATTCCTTTGTAATGCTTTGTTGTCACATGGGATGTTCCTGATATATATATATATATATATATATATATATATATATATATATATATGTGTATATATATATATGTATGTATCTGTATGCTGGACATAAACACTCACACATACATCTACATGATGGAATACATTTCCTATACTGCTGAATGACAGCACTGGATGATATGTTTGTGATAAGGTTTGATGTCTGTATATCTGCCATGGCTTAGTGGTAAATCACAATAGCTGTGTGTGCAGGGTCCTGGTTTTGAGCCTTGCTAAGGCCATTTATTTTGTTGCTGGGCAGAACAAGGCCATTGGATACAGTGTGATTAAGGTACATTAAAGCAGCTGTGAGCGGGTGTGCATGGGTTTGTGCGGTGCTAAGCAATGCTAACCTCTGGTTACAGTTTCTTACACTCAGTTAGCCTCTACATTGCTGTACCAGTGTAATACTCACATACTGGCGGTCAAATAGGCTTACACCTGCTTGCTCTCACACTTGCAAATGCACTGCATTTGGTGTTTGCATCTGACACCCATGCCCCTGCGTGGGAGTGAGGACTACGATATTACCTTGTGATGCCTTTTACATCAGATTACATGCCTACAGTATTGGGAATGGCTGCTCATTAGGCGACAGCATGTCGTTCAACTGTACGGAATCTGCGGCCTGTCCACAGTTTGATTCATATTATTGGTGTGTTCTTCTTATAATCTGCACCCATCTGGCTAATACATGGGAACTGACACTCTTCAATACAAACAAGTAATTGGGTTTTGGAACCCATATCCTTCAGCTGAGTCATGCTACTGCATACCTAATATTCTATCATCTTTCTAAGGTTTGTCAGTGGAATATGTGCTTTCTGTCCCTATAAGACCTCTCATACGATTGGGGAAATATGCAAACTGAAACAGGGACAAGGCATAACAACATCAGAGACACATTTAAATTATTGATAATATTAACCTGACACATTGACAGACTCAGAGCATATGAATTCATACACATTTTCTGAGGTAAATGATGTTTATATCTCTTAATTGTTGTTGTTATTCATTACGTGTATTTCACCACCTTTCCTCCAAATGTCACTAGTTTTAGGAGGGATTAAGTGGGGTCGAGTTAGAAACAGAGTCGAAATCTGGGACATCCCTGGAAATCGGGGACAGTTCAGAGGTACGGTCCCTATCTGTTACCCCGATGGTTTATGTCCTGTCCAGTGGATGTGCTCTTAGGGGTTGAGAGGTATGGGTGTCAGCTATGCCCATTTTGGAATATTACTTACATCCCCGGGATGGTCCTATTATGACTGTGCCAGCCAACACCTGCTCACCTAGGCCCATAATTGCATACCCATAGTTCCCCGACCTACCACTCCCCTACAGCACTCATCCTTACTGTGGGTGCAGGTGGGGTATAAACACACCACTACACACTGCCCACTCTCCCTGTGTTAGGACACATGTCATACGTTGTGTCAGCCCATGGGTTATCAGGCTTGCACAACCTACTGGTCCGTGTACATCTACAGATTGGTTTGATAAGTCATTACCGGGAATGCCTCCGATCATTAATTTTTGGTGTCCCACAAGGGACATCGATGTCTATGTTTCAAGATTAGACCTGGCAGGTCTCTCCCACTGGTAGTATCCTGCCAGAGGTCTGGGAAGCAGTGGTGTGTTTACCTTTATTGTGTGTCTGTATGTTTCACCGGCCTAGCTGGGGGGTGGGGGGGGGTTGATGCTACGTGTTACATGATTGTTTATTGGACCCCTCACCCCCATATGCATGGCCTGTGAACATATGTTACTCGTAACTGCTG
>NC_056737.1:1748252990-1748317990 GCF_019279795.1 Protopterus annectens | reverse complement strand
GATTATTTTCGGCACAGCACTGACTTTGGACATTGTACACACTTCTGCATTTTAGCAGTTTCGTCCTGTCCCTCTTCTGCACAACCTGTTATTCTATCTACTGTCGAGGTTTGTAAGGGCACATTCATGTTATTTATGTCTGCAAATGGAATGAATTTGTTACAGAGAATGTACTTCTACATATTGATGTCTGCATGTGTGTATGCATATATACCTATAACGAACTTGCTGACCTCCACGGGGCGGTCCATTTAGAACCAGCCCATCCAACCCTGGCATGCCTGATTCCTTAATTTCATACCCATAGTTCTTCCACCCCACCCGTGTTCAAAATACATGCATACCAACCATTGTCCACTTGTTATCACAGCCATGACACACCTCCACACATTGCCCTCTCCAGAACGTTAGGGGACCTACACGTATGTTGTCCCATCCCATGTATTCTCTGGCTCTCCCACCATTTAGTCCTTGAACATACCTACCCTTGCTTGTGTAATGGTCGGAAGGCCAAATCGTCTACCAATTTCTGTGCGTAAAGTAGACTTAGCAAATCAACAATGTTACTCCCACTGGTAATATCCTGCTTGTGGTGCAAGTAGCAGTGCTTTGCTCACTCCTGCCCAGCTGGATATGACATATGCTGACAGCGCTATATAATACTGGGGTTGGTGTTGATTCCCTTCTCATTCATTTTGTATGCTTTATTGTTTTATCATTCTTTCTTCATATATATATATATATATATATATATATATATATATATATATATATATATATATATATATATATATATATATATATATATATATATATATATCTATGTATATATATTATATATATATATGTATATACTTATATACATTTCCTATGCTGGGCACTGCTTAGACCAGCGCGAGTGCACTCAGACTTGCTTACTGGTACTTATATGTGTTTTCTGCTGCTTATTTGTATTTACACCTGCTTACTAGTACCTTATTCATTATGACAGTGCACTTTGCTTGAATTATATTTAAGTTAAATACCTCATGCGATACTCTTATGTCAGTTTTATTGCAAATTGACATTCATTCCACATGGAAAATGATATGTGCTAATGTTGGGCTCAAACTGTGAATTCCTGTTTGACAGCGGATGCTCTAAGCACTACACTATTGACACTTACGTTGATTCCGCATGTTTTTCTCTATTTGAATGAATATGATGTGTAAGCTATTCTCAGCAGAGGGCAGCGACATGCAGACATGCTGCACTTTGCTTACACCTTCAATATTGCTGCAATTCAAATGTATAATAGGGACACGGGGACAGGGAATCTAATTGTGACAGTTCTAGGGACAGGGCTCTACATTCCACTACGTGCTTGTGTGTTTACTACTTCGATTTTATTTCACTGTTCATGGATACTCTTGTATGCTTAGCATACATTTCGGTATCTACGGACACTGATTTACTGACTTACTATTAGGGGCGGGATCTACTAGTAGGCATAGTAGGTTTTGCAAGTGTCGGGGCATGTTTACGCCTCCGTAGAGCACTTGTACATGCCCCCTGCACTCGCACACATTTCCTGTGCACATCGAGGGTGAGACAGCGTGCCCTCATACATATTCATATGGTGCTGCTGTGCCATCTGTAGTGAGGACGCTCGGAGCAAGACTAAAACCATCCTTGCGCCAAGCTTCTTGAATCCCAGGGACTGTGTATGATTAATAACCTAAGGGTGTAAGAGCCCAGGACGTAAATGCAAAACATCTGAACAGTAAAAGAATAAAACAACTTCCAAGTAGCTGTGGAAAAATTCTGCTAAACTTTAATATATTTATTCTAAGATGTTCCAAAATAAAACAGATACCCAAAACAACAATTAAGGTATCAAACAAAAATACAATGGCTTCAAGACTAAAACAACTTCTATTCCTATAGATAAAAGTTCCATAAGACAACCTTCACAAAATATCCTAAGGTGTCTTCAAGTGTCTTCAGAGAAATTTCCAACAGCACCATCACCATAACAATCCACTTAATGCAGGTCCTCTGTTGCAAGCACCACACAAAACTAATCATAGGCAAAGTGCACTGAAACAATCCACACAGAAGGTGGTGAAAAACCAAAATGGGAACAATGTCAACAATGCCAAATAAATAAACAAACAAAAGATATGACTGCGCTCATATAATAATGCAATACATCACTAACACTGTCAGGATTTTACTTTTTACAGTTACAGAAACTGACTCACTCTGAGGAAATTACTCTGAATATAATGAAATGATATTAATTTTACATTCATGCCAGTCTGCTGGTGGCAGTTCAGCTGACAGACAGCTTACAGAAGGACACTCAGCAAATGAAATTCAGTGGTTAAGACTATCACACAGTTCAATTAAAATATTTTTTCAGGGGATATGCATTCATGCGTGCTTCCTTGTGGGGTCTTCTGTCCTTGTACAGTTCTGTTATTTACTTACACAAATTCTGAGAGTGGAGAACTACAGTGATAATAGGAATGGCCTAAGAGATTCTGCTATTTTGGTTTTATTATATAAAGACTACTGCAATCAGTCACCTAAAAGTCTGGTCATGGCAATCGGTTAGTTGTCCACTGGTACTGGTAAGACCATTGTTAGTAGTTTATCTTGAAACACTGAAATATTCTTGTTTTATGCACTCTACATAGTATAGATAATGTGGTTATGATGCATGTTGTTATATTAAATTTAGTTCTGCATATTATGGGATTCAATGATGAAGTCATTCACTGAAAATGTAAAGGCTTATGCAAAATATGGCACAGAGGTCACCCTGCAAAGCTACAGTTCTTTGCTAACATCTGAACTAATGTTCTGCTTGACTACAAAGTTTAGAAAGATTGTATTCAGGTTTCTCAGCGTGATATTCAGCTCTGTGATTGTCATGTATCTAACACCTCAATATACCTTCTTACAAATGGTGATGGACTCGTGGCTGCTGTTGTTGGCAGAAATGGCCACATAGGGAGGCATGGGAGGGTGGGAAGAAAAAACAGTGAAGATGAGTGTGGAGAAATCATTAAAATGAATACAATACAGTGTGTTTTTGAAATTCATGCCTACTCAGCTGTTTGAGGATTATAGCCTTCCACAGGAAAGCTTTAGAATCTCTTCAAAGTGATCCACATACAGATGGTGCAGGTTAATGAACATGGGCTACTTTGCTCTTTTACTTTGTGGTTTTCATTACTTCATGCTGTCACTAAAGCTGTAAGAATATCTCTTGTTTGTCTATCCAGCATGACCTGATCTATGAAAATGTGCTGGTCATACCATGAATAGAATTCATCACAGTAATCACAGAGATAAATCCTGTTTTACCTTCTCTTGAAGAGACCTGATTCATGTTGCCGCATGTAGTTTATGACAAATTCTTCTTTCTGTTGCTTCTTTGACTTGAGCAGGACAGTTTTATGAGAGAGAAACCATTTCTTTCTCACTCTCTATCTCTCTCTCTCTGTTTGACCATACAAGTTAATATTGGAAATGCATGCCAAATGGTAAGCTTCACTTACCTCTGAAGCTTGACCTAGAAAAAGGCTGTAAGAACAAAATAGCAGACAATGTCTATATAATAACTACTACAAACACATTTTCTTTTTAACAATGTGAAAAGGTTACTTATTTTAAAAATATTATACCAGAGTACAAAGTCCTACTGGTACTGTATTATGCAATACACTGGTGAGCCTGAAAATGCATCATGGCATAGAAAACAGACATGTTACCTGGAATCAGGGATAGAATACTGTCAATTCCATTTTCATGTAGGGCCTCAACTTGGCACATTTTCTTGCTCAATTATTAGACACAGCACAGCATTTTGTTTTGTTAATTTTTATGGAACAACAATTCATCGCAGGAGTAATTATATTGCATTATTTCAAAATATGCTGGATTGTGATTTGGTAGGCATGCTCAATCAAGCCCCCTACTCCATATTCCCAGCTAACCTGAGCTGATTAAGTAGGTGTGACTTGATGAATATTTTAATATCCATCCTAAAATATTCGAAAACAAGGATGTCCAGAGGTTAACAGGCTCTAGGAAACAAATAAGGTGAAGTTTGATGACGTCATCAGACAGCTAAACAAAAATGACAAAATTCAAGTATGTTTTGATTTTTTATTTAGGATTTTTTTCATTTCAAACGTCGTCAATTAAGATGAGCATCATGGGATACTTGAGTATTCTTCTTTCTCAGTCTGTTGCCAAGTCAGCTCCTAAAAATATTAGTTTCTTTACATTTTCGTGGCATAGGGACTGCATTCAAAGCTTCCTGCCAGGAGGTATCCAGAAAATGAGCTTATATTCCAAATAATGTTTGATAGGTGAGTCATACATCTTTCAATGTCTTCCAATGAAAAACGAAGCCATAAATCTATTATTGTCAGGCAGTTAGAGTTGGCCACATAACCTCTCAATCTTTAATTCATCACAGGCTCTTGCATCCCCTCGATTAATCCATTGCACTGCTCATTATCCATGGAATGTTTGTGGATGACGTTATTATTCAAACAGAACAAATAACATTAATTACAAAAAAATCTACAGTACAAACATACTACAACATTCATTTTTTGTGAAGAGTGGCATAGTTGCTGTGTACTTAAAAATACACTTTCACTGAACTACATGTCTCTTCCTGATATTTCTTTAGACTGAAATTTTCAGTGGCAATCTGCTTACATTTTTATCGAGGTTCAGTTAGCTGCCTCATCAGAAATGCACCATTCTTTTAATTTCTGCCCATGATGAAAAAGCCCTAGACTAACTGCAAACTGACATGAAATCAAGAAAAAAGAAAACATGTCAAACTTGTAGACTGACATAAACACTAGAACACAGATATGCTTAAATATACACATATTAATCACCAGTGTTTTCACTGTAATAACATTCATCACGTGAACTTCAGTAACATTGTTCACCAAGACCAAATAAATTTTAGTAATATGTAACAAAATGTTATTTTTTCCCCTTAACATACCTACATTAATTATATAATTCTTGGTTTAGATCCCAAGTTTGTGCTTATGTAAGAAAGCAGAATATCTGACTTTCAAAGAATTGAGCATTGCACGAAACCCCGACAATTAGTCTACTTACAGGGAATAATACAAAGTGAGTCATCTGAATTCTGAGATAAGCTGATACATTTTTAGAGCAACATAAGTTTTGCAGAATAGCCAAACTGATACCAAATAACCTTTATATCTAACAACATTAATTAGCCAAGGAGGCATTACCCTGTTTGCTTTCTTCAAATGTCAGTGGCTAGATATCCCATGTTGAAAGGCATATGCAAGAGTAACAGATATCCATCCATCCATCTGTGATTAGATGACTAGACAGATAGATAGACAGATAGATAGATAGATAGATAGATAGATAGATAGATAGATAGATAGACATATGCAGACAGATATTTACTTCTATCTTTCTATATAGATATAGATATAGATATAGATATAGATATAGATATAGATATAGATATAGATATAGACATATACAGAGGGAGAAAGAACTGTTTTGTCGAAATGTCTTGCTGATGTGCCAGCCAGGTCTGCTGTATTTTCATCTTTTACTTCCAGTAGGCTACAAACTTATTCAACATTTTCTACAAAGGAAAGTGTACTAGCAGATGTCTTAAATATGTGTTATTCATACTGAATATAGAAATAGGGCCAAAAAATGGAATCAGTCAGGGAAGAGCAACAGACATATTATTACTATGATTATTACCAGATTTACAGAAGAACTTAACTGAACTATCTTTCATGGCCCAAAACATCACTGGTGACATTTAGCGAAGTGCAAAACCACAATGTTTTCTATCCAAGAGAAGCAATCGCCACTTCTGTGGTTTGTTTTCATAAAAGGTTATTGAATACAAATAGCAGACAACTCCCATAACTATGCTTGAGTTTAGAAGGCCTTATGCCAAATAATTCAGCAATGCCATGCAGATCAGCAGATGTTCAAAGTTCTTAGACAGAACTGGGGACAAACTGATGTGTAACAGCACATCAACACAAGAAAAGGTTTAGCAAACATCCAAATTGCTTGTATTATAAAAGAGACAATGGACTTGATAGATGTTACTGTACCGTGTGGCTACTACAGACATGCCTTCTCTTTATTCACATTAAAGCATCTACTGTAATTGCTTGCAACACTCAACAGGAATGCTAAAAAGCACACCTACTGGATTCAGATAAAGATGCCCATTGCAGATCATATGATGCAAGTCAGGATTGCCCCACTAGAAAATTTGCAGTGATTCTTAAGTTATAGGAGGTTACTAGGCTAGCAGCCCTAGAGCCCTTACAAGTCTATCCATGTTAATCCCAAGTTGCCCCATCTAGCCTTATTAAGTGAATGCATTTTGTAGAGCTGGTCTATGGTCAACACTGACTCCCCCATCCATGTGGGACATGAGTGCCACCCCTGGAGTGAATTTACCATCTCCCATCCATTTGTCCAGGTTGTGCTTGAATAGGGTCAGTAAAGACTTCTGCTTCATGTGAATTGGAAGTTTGTTCCAGAGGAGCAGCAATCTCTGAGAGAGATATTTGTCTCGCCAGCATGTTTTGTTAATGTCGGAGGCTAGGTTAAGATCCTTAGAGTGAGAGACTCAGGCCATTAGATTTGTGTACGTGAATTATATCTATCAGGGCAGGGCTGGAGACTGCCCTGTAGACCAGGAAAAGTCTCAGAAGCCTATATGATACAAAGTACAGTGACAGTGCTTTTAATCCATCCACTTACATCATGGTTTGGAGGCCCTGTATTTTCTTGGTGAGGAAACTCTGTGGTCTCTCAAGCTGCCACAGGTGTCTGTTGAGGTACATGCTAAAGGTAGCATTGTACACTATTAGTGGTCTGATGAGGATCGAGTACAGTGAGGCTATAACATCCTTAGACCTGGATGTAACTCCCTTAATTCTGAGGTATGCAACATAGAATGCTTTCCTTACCACAGAGGAAATTTGGTGGTTGAAGTTCTGATTGCTATCTACCTGTGTTCCTAGGTCTTGCACCACTGGGTTTGAGCTTGGGGGGGGTGTTGTCAATACTGTAGTTATCAGGGCTCCTACTTTGCCAAAGGGAATGATGATGCATTTTTTTGCATTTAGATTTAGACTGTGGCTTTGGCATCAGTCATTTGTCTGTGTAGGCCCTTCCTGTAGTATGCTAACATCACTGGAGGACTCAATGATTGCACCCAATTTACAACCATCAGTGAACTTGGAAAGCCAAAGGCCATCTAATTTAACCTGGAGTTCTGAGAAGTAGATTCTGAACAGTAAAGGACCCAGCATTGAACTTTCTGGTATGCTACTGGTGACGGGTCTATTGGTACAGGTGGAGTCACCAGCTTTGACGGTATGTGCTCTGTCAGTAAGCCAACTGGCTACCCATCTAAAGATTTAAGGGTCAATCCCTAACTGAGAGAGTTTTTAAATGATACCTAAGTGAAGGATTGTGTCAAAAGCCTTCGCCAGGTCAAGATAGGTGGTGTGCACTCTCTTACCATCATCCAGGGCTTTGATGACTTTCTAGAAGAAATTCACCAGGTTTAAGAAGCATGATCTACACTTAAAGAAGCCAAACTGGGTTGGCTCTAGAGTTTGAAGGTCACCTATGTCCTTGTCAATAAGGTCTATAATGGTTCTTTTCATGGCCTAGCAAACAAAACTGGTTATACTTATGGGTCTATAGTTCCCAGGGTCTGTTGCTGCCCCACCCTTTGCGCAAGGCGATTACTGTTGCTGTTCTTCACTCCACTGGAACAAAGCTAGTTCCCAGATTATGATTAAAGACTGCACTAAGTGTGTTTGCTGGGTCCTGTTTTAGATTGCTTAATAAGCTTCCTGGGATGTTATCTGGTCCCATATAGGTTGCGTTTTTGGCATTAGAGATTGCAGATAAGACCTGATCTCTAGCGATACTATGCAGAGGACTGGAGTCAGTTCTGCTTTGGGGTATGGCCGGTGTGGCCGAAGGAGGGGAGGGTGAAGTTTGCACCAAATCTGTCTGCTGGCAGGTTGGTGATTTCCTGCAGTGCAGTTTGAGTGGTACCATGTATTACTAGTTTTGCACAAAGCTGGGCATTCTCTTTTAGGTTTCAGATTTAATTAAAGAATGCTTTATGATTATCCTTAGCTTCATACTTAGCTTTAGAGGATTTCATGAGATTTCTGATTTGCTTGTTCAAGCTGAGGATGGAATTCTTGGTTTGCGGAGTCAGTCACCTCATATTCTTAGACATCATTTTCTTCCTGTTGTTATATAACTTATTTATACTTTAGGTCCACCAGGGTGGCTTGTTTTTAATTTTTGGGAGGACCTGGTTTTGATCTGGTCGGGTACAGTTGAGTTTATACA
Source organism: Protopterus annectens (assembly GCF_019279795.1). Classification (NCBI taxonomy): domain Eukaryota; kingdom Metazoa; phylum Chordata; order Ceratodontiformes; family Protopteridae; genus Protopterus; species Protopterus annectens. The sequence continues at coordinate 1,748,309,566 of NC_056737.1, read as the reverse complement.
GCTGCTTCAGTGTTTGCACAGAGCATCTGACACCTCTGCATAGCAGTCATTGCTGTTTGTGAATGTGGGTGGTATAAAACTTTGTATACCATTGCTTAGTAGTCTGAAAATTAGCTTTGGAAAAAATTCTTCAGTTTTTTTGCTCCTGTGGGGATGTCACGTCGAATAGTTATTTCGAATGAGACAGTTTTATGGTCCAACCTTATCACAGAAGGCATCACATAGAGGGGAGTGCAATGACTCCCTAGGCTGTGAGTACTATGTCTGGGACATTTGAGTCCCTTGTGAGTGTGGAGACTATCTGTTCCAGAGCATTTGAATTAATAAAGTCCAGAAACCTGTGGTCAAGCACATTTGTGCTCATATATGTCCACCATATGATGGGAGGATAGTTGAAATCATCCATGACTAAGGTGTTGGGCTATATGAAGAGTGATTCCAGTAAGTCCAGGCAGGCAGTGTGCTTTTCTTGGTTCACGGTGGGTGACCTATAGCTAATAATGATGTGGTAGGGTATTTTACCTAGAGTTAATTGGACATGGAGTGGCTCAAGAGTGTCACTGTATGTCCAGTCTCAAGGTGTACTTGGCTTTAATGAAGATGGATACCCCTCCAACTTTGTTTTTTTATGCTCATTTTGGTCTGAATGTGTGGAAGACATTGTAGCCTTGAATGGCTGGGGCACTCACCGCAGCCTTGAACCATGTTTCGGTGACTGTACAGATGTCAGTATCTTCCAAGGTGAGGAGTGCTTTCATGGAGTGCAGCTTCATGTTTAGACTTCTAGCAATAAGCAGCAGATCCTTGAGTTTGCCTCGGGTGGATTTTGTTATGTCAGAATTTTTTTTTGACATTGCCTAAAAAAAGGCACTATGGGAGATTCAAGCTCCTTTGCCAGTATCCAAAAGCCTAGAAGAGATAGGTGCAGACCATCTCTGACAAAGCAGCATGGCCTGTTGACCATGTCATTCCAGGCTGACAGATACTGAATCCCCCTAGACTGAGACTAGAAGCTAAGCCAATTGTTGAAGTCAATCATTTTTTTGTTTATACTCTGGCATCATCTTGAGAAAAGGTAGAATGCTGCTTAGGGCTAGGGTCATACCTGCCTGGGATATATAGCCTGAGAGTTCAGTCATGTCTCTCTTTATATAGACCAGAGAGGTATATCTCATATCATTTATCCCAACATGAACTAAGACCGAGTCATAACAGTACTTGTTGAGTGACCTGAGTGCATGAGTGATCTGATGGATCCTGGCACCTAACAGGCAGTTGACTGTGACCCTGTCCTTGTCCAGCATGGTGAGGAGAATATCTGTGTGTCTCACTATGAAGTCACCTATGAACAGGACATTTGGTTTACGGGTGTTTTGACTTAGGGGCTTATTTCTTGAGATACATTTGTATCTGCTATTATATATAGCAGTTTCTATTTGTGCAACAGTGTATGCACTTTGTATATGTTTGTTACGTTTCTGAACTTTTGATAGGCTTCTAATGAGTACCTCCATATATGTGGGTCTATGTGTCATTTTTTTAGTTTGTGTGTGAGGTGAAGAGTGTGTACTGACAGACTGTTTGGTATCCAGTTTCCTGTTACATGAGAGAATTGATTCCAATTTCATAGTGTACTTACACCTGTCACATAGGGTATTTGATTGTTGTAGGAGTAAATGGTTGTCAGTATATGTGAGGCAAGTACTACATTGTTTCAATATCCCCGTGTCAAGCAGGCTGTCTGGAGAAATGATAAGAAGCCGTCTGTCCATTATAGCAGTTTTTTGTCATATGAGCTATTAGGGAAAGGAGTGGGCTAGATTGATTAGTTCTTACACTAGGTTATCAAGGGTTGGTAATTGAGGGTTGTGGATGATAGGTGTGGCAACACTGCTCAGCATGCAACTAAGTTGCCTTTAGTGCAATAAAGAAGCTTGTGAGGGTTCCACTGGCAGTTGTCTAGGGAAAATTGATTTACAAGGCATTTGCATCTACACAGGACACAGCTAACCCCAGTTGCATGATGTACAGTGACAAGCAAATGTTAATCTTAAATACAGGTGAAATTAAACAGTTTTAAGATAATCCACCAATTGAAAAGTAAACAATGAACTCTTCTCCAGGAATCCCCAGCTCAGACAAGGATGGATCCATATTCTATTGTAACAAAGGTGCTGGGAAGCCCTTTCTAATGTAAGATGGCTGGTTTAATGCTTCAATGTAACAAATATCAGGCTAGATTAAGTAGGTCTGAATCCAGACTATGCTAACTAGGCTAAAAATTACAGTTGAAAACAAGTGCAGAAAATATGCAGTCACAACAGTGAAAAAGTAGAAAAATGCAGTGATCAGATACAATGTGATTTAAAAAGTGCAATAGAGGCACAAAATATTCTTTTCTTGATGCAGAAATCTCAAGTGTTTCCCCAACCTAAACAGACCACGCTACCTCCCAGTGCACTAGATGGGAACTCTACTGAACTCCTCATGTAAAAACAAATGTTTTTAAAATGTAAGAATACATTAGCAACAGCTAGCTGGAAAATTAATTCAGATCAAGTAAATCAGTAAAACAGATAATGAGAAGCAAAATTCACTTTTTCAATACAAGCACAAATAAAGGCAAATAATTCAATATTATCAACAACAGTGTAGAAAGGGAGGAACTTATTAAGCTCAATTTACAGTAGGGTGGACAGCTTAAAATTATGAGGTTTGAAAAGGACACCAACAAAGAGGATGATGAGTGGGAAATACTAGCAGAAAATTCCTAGCAGTGGCTTAGTTTACACAGGCCTGAAATCTTTTCAGCAAAAGACAAAGGGCCAGTAATTCGCCATGTATTTAAGTATCACTAAAGAGATAATTAACCAATTAAAAAACATGTAAAATGTGCAGCCTACTATAGATAATTTGATTCCACTTGAAATAATCGAATTACCATTTCATCGAATTGCAAATCATCGAGACCAAATTGTCGAAAACTCATTTCATCAAAAACTCATATCATCGAATCTCAAATCATCTAAAACTATAAAGCAACTACAAATAACATTCCACAAAGTTTTTACGACTTTTACGCAGGGGGCAAGTGCCCCTGCATCCCCCATGTGGGGGGCTCCACCCCTCACACCCCCCGTAAATAAATATACCAACTGCAAGGTTGCACTACAGTGGGGGAAAGTGGTTATTTCCTAACCCCACTGTAGTGAAACCTTAGAGTTGGTATATTTTATTACGGAGGGATGTGGGAGGCAGAGCCCCCCACATGGGGGTACAGAGGGGCTTGCCCCCCTGCATAAACATCGTAAACAGTGTCTGGGATGTTATTTGTAGTTGCTTTATAGTTTTCGATGATTTGAGATTCGATGGTATGAGTTTTCGATGAAAATGAGTTTTCGACAATTTGGTCTTGATGATTTGCAATTCAATGAAATGGTAATTCGATGATTTCAATTATGTAAAGGAATATTGATGGTGAAGTCTCTTGGTCACGAATCAATTTTGTCCTAGGATTTCTAAAAAGCGTTTTCCAGTGCTTCTGATAGTAAGATAGTTTTTTTTTTTTTTTTCGCTTTTTGTAATTAATTTGCTGGCTAATAAGTATATTATAGCCATTCCTTTAAATTCTTCCCATGTGATTTTACTTCTATCTAACCAATTTTGGGCTATATATGATTTGATCATTGCACACAATGTGACTATGATGTGTTTATTTTCGCATGAGAAATTATTAGGGAATATATGTAAAATTGCCATTTTCCATGACAGAGTAGACTTGGTGTATCCCTTTTTTCTAACTTGGTTCTTAGCAAATACCACAGCTTGTAAACATTTTTACAGCTCCACAAAATATGAAGGGTGTCAGCAACACTGTTTTGGCATATGGTACAATAAGGGGAGTGGGAGGGATTAATTTTGCTAAGAAAAAGTGTTGTGTGATACGCATTGTTATTATAATAATCATAATTTGGGTATAAATTAGTTTTTTAAGGGGAGTTAATTTCAAAGTAAGTTCAATAGCATCCGATTTTTGTTCATCAGTTATCTTATTATTTTTCTCTTCCCAAAAATTGGAATATAGAATTGCATCTTGATATCTAATTTTTGTTATTAGTCTATATGTATTTGATTACATTTGAAACCTCGACAGTAGCAGATTAATAATTTGTTGATATACCTGCATGTCTTGGTTGTCTATTTTGACATTCATAATAATGGTGTTGATCAGCTATATTAATTCGTTGATTATGGTATTATAGCTTTTATTTACTTCAAGTTTTTTTCTAATATTGTCAACTGAGAAACTTTTGATCTGGTATAGGTCCCATACAGTGATATTTTTAATTTTTGGATACCGATTCAGGTTTAATATAGTATTGTTTAATTTAATATTAGGATTAAGGTGTACTGGCTGTCCCAATACCAAAGTATCTTTAAGATTTAGTGAGGCTACCAGCTTTTGAAATATTACTGTGCTTCTTATTATTATGGGATGAACTGTAAAATGCTTCAAAGTCTTAGAATTTAGAAAAGGTACTGCTCTAGGGTTTAACTTGCATGAGATTAGATGATTGTAATATATTTTAATCCATAGTGGATACCATGCTTTGTTGGATGGTTCAAAATTTGTTATCTGTATAATTCGACTAGCATTTAGTATGTTGTAGTATGTTGAATTCAGGTAGGCCTAGGCCCCCTTTTTGTTTGGGTAATGTTAATTTAGTGTATTTTATTCTTGCACTTTTCGGATGTCAAATAAACTTTCCTAGTAGTGTTTCAAGTTTGGAGAAGAAGTTTTTTGGTATATTTTGGTTAGCACTAAAATGAAACAATAGTCTTGGAAGAATATTCATTTTAACTATGGCCACCTTAGCTAGTGGAGATAGATTGAGGTTTAACCATCTCTTCGTGTCTTCAGTGATGTTAGACCAGGTTTTAAACAAGTTGTTTTTAGTCATGTCAGATTGGGGGTGAGTGAATATAAATATTGTTCACTAACATTTGTAAAAATGTTGTATGTAAGAATTATATTTGGTGAAAATATGTAGAAATGCATTAAATGTCATATTTATTGTGGTTTCTTATTAAATGAATCGAATAATTATGTAGTTAATAATGTGAAATAGATCAATAGATTTATTGATTGATTGATTTATATATAAAAGGAAGATATGTGCACATGGTAATTGTTCCAAGAAGGCGAATTGCCGAGGTACCAGAACATATATTGTATTGAATTAAAAGATTCTTCCTTTCACCTCATGTCTTGCCTCCTGTGTTGTTGGTTGCCGGTTTTTGGATTCATTAATTTGTGTTTCTGTGTTTCTGTGTTTTTTGAATATGGAAGACTCGGGAGGAAGTCGTGATGGTGAGAATTTGTTTATTGAACTGGTGAAAGAAAGGGAACGTAGATTCATTGCTGCAAATGTGTGGAGAGTGAATGAATTAAATTCGGAAGATTTTGTGAGTTTAGAATAACTCATGTCTAAAGAAATTACTCTGTTTTATGATTTAAAGTTACTGGAAAAATATGTAGCCCTTGACATAACCCCCAGGGGCTTGCGCATAGATAAACTACCAGCTGGTGGGTTTAATGAAGAAGAGAATGACTTACTGTTGGAATGAAGACAAGCGGCTCATAATTGTTGTTTGACTTGGTTGAAAATTTTGATCAAAAAGCATCAGAGGGCTACTGAAATATTGCACACCACGATAATTTCTTTACAACAAGATTTGACCAGCCGTTTGTCTTCCAGTGTATTTCAAACTAATTTTAAGAACATTAATGGCAAATTGGAGAACATTGAAAAAGACGTTATGGTCAGAAAGAAAACTAAACTTAATCATGATATTAAAGACTATGAGTCCAATCAGATTTGCAGCTGGCCAAGGAAGGGGTGGCGTTTTCCTTGGAAATACTTTAAACGTTCCACAGGAACTGAAGATGTGTCATCAGTGTCTTCAACGGAAATGGGTGTGAGTCACAAAAGTGTATCGTTTGAGGATATCGTGGTGGATAGTTCTAATGGACTCACAGATGGATGGAAAGGTGCACAAAACAATCGTAAGTCCCATTCTAATATGCAAACTAGATCTGGGAGAAGTCAAGGTAAAATGCCAAATGCCTCTTATGCAGCCACAAAAAGCTTAAAATAAAATATGCGGTTTTGTCAAGATATGAAAAACTAACTGACTATAACTGTGTGTCTAAGTTCACCGAAAAGAGTTATTTAAGGAGGTCCAAAGGGACGCCATTTGAAATTGTTACTGAGACGTTTCTGGACAATAGTTTTTCTGTTAATGTTCATGGAAATGTTTTTGACGTCATTGCTGGTAGTTCGAATAGCACTCTAAATGTGGTAATCCTTTCTAATTTTTGTCTGTCCAATGAAATGCTTAATGATTTATCTAGAGGCACTAAATTTGTACTGACTAAGATACCAGAATTGGCGGACTTACTGGTGGATGTGAAAAAATTCGTTCGAAAGCTTAATTTAAGGGTGCATTTCTCTGAGTGTTCTGTAAATGTTAGAAATGTTAGTGATGAAAAATCTGATAATGAATTGATGAATTTGAGTGTGTATGATTATGATGGTATGTTGCTTGATGATGAAAATGTTTTTGAGGAAAACAATGCGTTGTATGTTACTGATTTTGGTGGGGGCTACAGTCATATTGAGGTTCCTTGTTTTTCTAGCAATAGTAACTTTTTACCTCCCAAAACATCTTCAGCCATCAATGCTTTTGAACATGTTGCATGTTCTCGCATTGAGAAAAGTTATAAAGAATTTTGTAGGAGAAATAATTAATTTAATTTGAGGAAATCAGAATGGTTGGCTCTTAAAGAACTTAGATCTAACTTAGGAAAAATAACGATTAAACCGGCTGATAAGGGAGGAAATTGGGTTATTATGGATACCGTGAAATATGAAAGTATTGCTAATGCCTTAATAGTAGAAGACACATATGTTAAGTTAAATGGTAATCCTTTAAAATGTTTTTCTGTGGAACTGATAGAAATTTTGGAAAAAGGAGAAAGATTGGGTTTCCTTTTTGGTAAGGACATTAATAGACTAATAGTTTTGGAACCTCGCCATCCATATTTTTATATTATACCTAAAATTCATAAAAATTTGGACAACCCTCCTGGTAGGCCTATAATTTCTGGCATAGGTTCTTATCTTGAAAAAGTGAATATATTTTTGGACTTTCAATTCAAAAAATATTTGCCTAAAGTTATTTCACATGTTAAAAATACTCAGGATGAATGCTCATTGTTGCATGGGGTGGAATGGAACCAAGATTATTACTGGGCTACTGTTGATGTTTCATCTCTATATACAAACATTGATAGAAGATGGGGCCTTGAAGCTATGCAAAAAATGATGGGCGAGGGACCCCGCACCACATTTTTGTTAGGTTTGCTGGAATTTAGTCTTACACACAACTATTTTGTGTGGAATAAGGAATTATTTTTGCAAGTTAAAGGAACAGCGATGGGTGCGGCTTTCGCACCCACTTATGCTGTAATTTATATGGGTGAGTTTGAAAAGGAATTCATGTTTCACAGTGAATTTTTTGTGAATAATGTAGTCTTTTATAGACGTTACATTGATGATTTAATTTTTGTTTGTAAGGGTGAAACATATTTGTTTGAACAGTTCATGATAAGTTTAAATGAAAACTTTCATGGATTAAAATTTACTGCTCATTTTTCTCCATATAATATTTCTTTTTTGGATGTGGAATTTTATATTGGAAAACACAATAGCATACAATATAAACCTTTTAGGAAATCTACAGCAGTTAGCAATTTCTTGCATGCTACCAGCATGCATCCACCCCATTTGATAAGGGCATTGCCAGAAGGGAAGTTCAAGAGAATATTAAGGAACACTTCAGAAATTGAATTATGGGAAGGAGTTTGTGATGAAACTCTCATTAAATTAACAGATAGAGGGTATGACAGGAATGCACTTTTAAATATTAAGGATAGGTTATGTAGAACCAAGGTTTTTGGAAAGGTTAAATATTATAAGGAACATTCATGTTCATCAGTCAGTCCAGTTAAAGATAAGATATTTTTTGTGTTGAGATTTTCAAACTTCTCCTTTATGGTGGAACAGATTTTGAAAGAACTTTGGCATGTTGTTAGTGATGATTTAAATACAGGGTACTTATTTCCTAAATACATAACTTTTTCTTACAGTAGATATTGTAATCTAAAGGAATTGTTAAACAGAAAATTGATATATTCCACTGATAGTTATGTTGGAATGTATTCTTGTGGGCGGTGTTCAGTATGTGATAAAGTAAAAAACATGCATGGTTTGGAAATTAATGGCAAAAGATATTTTGCATTTGAAAAATTCGATTGCTTATCATTTGGGGTGGTATACATTTTGGGATGTAATTGCAGCACACCTTTATGGTACATTGGGCAGACTACTAGAAGGGTTAAAGTGCACATTTTAGAGCACTTGGGGGATATAAGAAGGGGCAATATGGAAAGTCCAGTGGCTTCCCATTTCATTAATTTTCATAATGGGAGCATTGAGGTTTTTTCGTTTAGTGTACTAGCTAGACCCCATGTTGGTGTAGAGAATTTTAAGACCGCATTATGCAGGTTGGAGCATAAAATGATTTTGGGATATCAGACACTATCTCCCAGAGGACTGAATTTGGACAGTGGGTTAATAATATAAAACTGAGTTTTTTTATTTTAATTTTGATATTGTAGTGATTTTTCACTTTAAATTTTTGAAAATGAATTTGAATATATTTCTTGTCTTTGCAGCTATGAACTGATGTTTATGTGGGCATTAAATACATGTTATTAGGGAAAATAAATATTGTTCACTAACATTTGTAAAAATGTATGTAAGAATTATATTTGGTGAAAATATGTAGAAATGTATTAAATGTCATATTTATTGTGGTTTCTTATAAAATGAATTGAATAATTATGTAGTTAATAATGTGGAATAGATCAATAGATTTATTGATTGATTGATTTATATATAAAAGGAAGATATGTGCACATGGCAATTGTTCCAAGAAGGTGAATTGCCGAGGTACCAGAATGTATATTGTATTGGATTAAAAGATTCTTCCTTTCACCTCATGTCTTGCCTCCTGTGTTGTTGGTTGCCGGTTTTTGGATTCATTAATTTGTGTTTCTGTGTTTCTGTGTTTTTTGAATATAATACCCAGATATTTGAGATTATAATTGACTTTAATTTCAGTTTCAGGGAAATAGAATTCCTTATGTCCTAGAGTGTTCATAGGGAATACGATGGATTTATTAGGGTTAAATGCATAATTAGATATTTTTGAGAATTTTTCAATGGAGTTTAGTATCTTATTCAAATCAGTATTAGGGAATTCAAAATAAATGTTAAGATCATCAGCAAAAGCTGTATACTTTATTGGGACTTTGGAAATATTCATAATATGGTGGTAAGTTATTTGTGATATTTTAAGCAGCAGAGGTTCTATGTATATATTGAACAGGTAAGGTGATAGTGGGCATCCTTACCTTGTACCATTCACTATTTGAATAGGCTTTGATTGCTTTTTATGTATAGATTGCGTTGTTGTGGCATTTTTGTATAAAGCCCTAACCATGTTTATATAGCCCTCAGGAATACTACATTTCTTGAGTATATTTAATAAAAAATCAAAATTGACTCTATCAAAAGCTTTGGTTGCATCTACTGAAAGTGCATAGCTAGGGCATTTATCATTCGCTTGTAAACTAATGATTGACTCAATAGTAAGTGTGTTGTCATATATTTGTCTGTTGTTCATAAAGCCTAGTTGCTCAGAAGATATAATATGAGGTATAATTTGTTTGATTCTACTAGCTAGTATTGTAGAAAGAATTTTAATATCAATATTTATGAGTGCTATCGGCCTGTAGTTATTTGGGTTTGATGCATCAGATTTGGGTTTTGGTATAAATATAGTTTTTGAGTTATTGATATACAGGTCTTTGGTACCATACTTTATTATGTATCTGTATAATTTCAGTAGTATAGGAGCTAACTGTTTCTTGAAAGTCTTGTACAATTCCGCCACGTAACCATAAGGCCCTGGTGATTTACCTGGTTTCAACTTATTTACAGCAGCAATGATTTCTTCGACACTTAAGGAAGCTTTAAGATTATTTATTTGTGTCTCATTCAGTACTGGAAATTGTAACTCTTCAGTAAATTGATGAAATAATGACTCATTAAACTGGTCTTGGGGGCAATGATCTCTTCATCTGTCTCTAAAGTTTTATTATTATAATTTTGTTGCTTTATTTTGGTAGGAGGATTCTTAATGTTTATGATTCTTGCCAGTGCTTTTGAGGGTGATTGAGCCCAATCGGCATATTTGTGGAGGAGTTTAATTTCATTAATTGAGTACTGTTGTGTTTGAATTTCATGTAGTTGTCCTTGTAGTGTAACCATTTGACTTTCAAGTACTGGTGAATAATTTATTTGCAGTTCTGACTCTATATTTTTTTTAATTTTGATTTTATTAATATAACTTTTTCTCTGTTTAATTTTTTATAGAAAGCAGCTTTTAGAATTAATATACTCCTAATAGTGGCTTTTGTAGTTTGCCATTGAATGTCGTATGGTATATCTACTAGTTCTAGGTTGTTATAAGTTTGGGTAAGAATGTCTATGATATTTTGTGAAACATCTTTAAGCTTTAGTAAGTTAGTATTTAATGTCCAGTTCATAACTGTTTGGGGTCCTTGCACTGAGCTCCCCAACTTTAGTGTAATATTTATCTTTGCATGATCCAATATTGTCCTAGGTTCACTATTGTATGTGACTGTATTATTTAATAAGATTTCAGATATTAAAAATACATCTATTCTAGACCAAGACTTGTGATATGGTGAATAATAAGTGAATTTACTAGTAGTTATACTATTTCTATAGTTTTCAAATGTGTCAGCTAACTTAAAATCTTTGATTATTTCAGCTATTAGTGTAGTAAGCTGAACCGATTGCTTGTTATTCTTATTTGTCCTATCAAGTTCTGGATTAATTAATATATTCCAGTCACCTCCTATGATATAGAAGTAATTAGGATAGTTTTCTAAGATTCTGTATATCTCATATAGATAAGTTATTTGATGCAAACATGGGGCATAAACATTCAGGACTAAGATAGGTTTTTTAAACGGTGATAGTTCGCAAGTAAAATAACACCATATACCATTTGGGTCACAGCTACCTTTCCATATATTACCATCAAAAGATTTTTTAACTACTATGGCAACTCCCCTAGAAGCTGTACTGTCACCAGCAGCAACAATATACTTCACCCATTTTTTTTTTTTTGTATCTTTCTCCCATTGCTCTTTCAACATATGCATTTCTTGTATGAAAGTTATCTCTGCCTTAGATTTAAAAATTAAGTGCATTAATAGATTATTTTTTTTTTCTTATCTTGTAAGCCCTTTACATTCCATGAATCCAGAGATCATCTAAAGGGTATAATACACAGATTGCTGGCTTTCAGAATAAGTGGATATATTGCAGTGGTAGCATTGTTTCCTCACAGCAAGAGGTTATCCCATTTGATTCTTGGCTTGGGTTGAGAGTGCCTTCTGTGTGGAGTCTGCATGTCCTCACCGCGGTCGAGTGGGCGTTTGAAAGACATGCGTTGAATGGGCATGCCTTCATTGAAGGCTGGGCATCGGGCTGGCAACTCGACATCATAAAAACCAACTGCCAATCATTAGTGGACCGGAGTTGTATATATATATATATATATATATATATATATATATATATATATATATAAAATACTTTTGGCCTTTATACGGTCGCATATGCATTGCTCTTCCTCAGAAATGTGGAGGTCATGGCAGCTCTAAATCAAGCAATTCATTCATTTTATTTGTATCATAAAGTTGTATTGCAATGATTGGTGTCTATGGGTAAAATAGCAATATGTTCTCTTATTTGTGTCAAATGGGGTTTAAGTTAGCCAATATTTTTTGTAGTAAAATATTGGTTAAAGAGGAAATAATTACCTTGAGCATTAAGAAAATCTTGCATCAGATCTTAAGAACATAGAAATTAACTCACAAATCTATGGTGACCGTAGGAGAATATCTATATTTATGGAGTAATTTGGCTAAAGTCAGTTATGGTTCAGAAGTCCTGGACTAACTATCTTTTGACTTCATATACTATGAGATGACTTATGATGCATTAATAGTAATGTGTAATTTTAAGTTGCATGGCATTGACTAACAGTTGGTAAGATCTTAAAATTCTTTATATAGAATCCTTATAGGTTCATAGGTAGGTACTAGGCTATCGGCCCTAGGGCCTATACAAGCCCAGCCAAAAAGGTACCCTGGCTTTTGCCACCCAAGAAAATTATTTGCCTGTGCCATTGTCGAGCAGAGCCACAGAGGTGATCCCCATGTGAATTTCCTATTTCCCATCCAATCATCAAGATTTTTCTTGAAGAGTGCTAATGAGGAGCTTTGTTTGATATAGATAGGAAGTTTATTCCAGAGTATGGGAAGTCTCTCGGACAGGAATTTATCCCTCTGGCATGTTCTGTTTATTGTGGTGACAAGGTTTAGGTCTCTAGAGAGTGTAGCTCAGAGGGATTGGGATTTCTTTAACTGGAGCATGTCCAACAGCTCTGGGTTTGACATAGCTTTGTATGTTAGGCAGAGATCACCTCTGAGTGGGCGATATGTGACGGAGTAAAGCTGGAGTTTTTTGAGACGGTCAGCATAGGGCATCTGTTTCAGGCCAGTAATCCTCTTTGTGAGGTATTTCTGCGGCCTTTCTAGTTGTTGGAGATGTCTTGTGAGGTACATACCAAAAGGGGCACTGTATTCTATAATGGGTCTAATGAGTGATGAGTAGAGGGGAACAATGACCTCTTTTTTCTGGATGAGAAACCTTTTGTGATGAGGTGTGCCATGTAGAAGGATTTCCTGACTACTGTGGTGATGTGATTATCAAAGGAGAGACTACTGTCCACCTGTGTCCCAAGGTCTCTTATCACACTTTCGGTGTTAAGTATACTACCGCCTATGTTGTAGTTCATGGATCCAGAGTTTTTACCAAAGGGGATAACAATGCACTTTCTGGCATTGAGCTTGAGGACATGGCTTTGACACCATGCATCTGTCTCAGTGAGGCCCTTTTGTAGGATGTCCACATCGTTAGGAGTTTCGATTATGGCTCCTTGTTTGCAGTCATCTGTGAACTTCATTAGCCAAAGACCTTCTATGTTAGCCTGTACTTCAGAGAAGTTGATACCAAACAGGAGAGGACCCAAGACTGAACCCTGTGGTACTCCACTTGTCACTGGTCTGAATTCAGATTTGGAGTCTGCTACTTTCACAGTGTGGGTTCTGTCAGTGAGCCAGTTGGCAACACATCTTGTGACATAGGGATTTATACCTAGTTTAGTGAGTTTATCTATAATTCCAGAGTGGGGGATGGTGTCAAAAGCCTTGGCAAGATCTAGATAGGCTGTGTGAACCACCTTACCCCTGTCTACGGCTTCGGTGACTGCTTCAAAGAAGTCTATCAGGTTTAGGAGACATGATCTGCCTTTTACAAACCCAAACTGGGTGGGATCCAGAGTTTGGAGATTATCAATGTCTTTGTTTATAAGTTCCATGATGATACGTTCCATGGCCTTGCAGACCAGGCTCGTCAGGCTACGTTTGGAGATTATCAATGTATTTGTTTATAAGTTCCATGATGATACATTCCATGGCCTTGCAGACCAAGCTCCTCAGGCTAATGGGGCGGTAGTTCCTGGGGTCTGTAGTGGCTCCCCCCTTGTGGAGTGGGATAACCATTGCTGTGCGCCATTCAGCAGGCACAAAGCCTGAGGTGAGGCTATAACTGAACATGGTACTTAGGTGGGGTGCCAGTTCGTTCTGTAGTTAATGTAGAATGCAGCCTGGGATGTTGTCTGGTCCCATGGATGCTGTGTTCTTGGCTTTGGAGAGTGTGGTTTTTACCTGTGCAGCCGTGATTACAGGAACTTTGCATTCTTCCGGTATAGAGATGGGCTCTTTAGAGGGTGAGAGGTAAAGTTAGCAGTGAACCTATTTGCCAGGATGTTGGCAATATCAGTTGGGTTTGTATATTTAGTGCCATTGTGCTGTAACTCAGAGCAGATCTGAGTGTTGCCATTGAGATTCTTGACATAGCTATAGAATGCTTTGTGGTTGTCTTTAGAATCAGAGGTGATTTTGTTTTCGTAACTAGATTTGCAGGATTTTATCAGGGATCACAGTTTCTTACTGAGGCTGACCAGGGAGCTCCTCCACTCGTGTGATTTTACTCTCTTTTGCAAGAGTTTCTTCCTTCTGTTGTAGAGTTTGTTTATGGCAGGGGACCACCAGATTGACTTCCTTTTTTGGAGGATAGCATCTTGGTTCTATTTGGGATAGCACGATCCATGCACTCATGTAAGTGCTTATAAAGTGCAATTGTGTAGGATTCAGTAGTCGTAACTGTATTGTCCATCTGCATGGGTGTCATGAAGTTCACCACTTCTGTCTTAAGAAGCATGAAGTTGGCTTTGGAGAATTTTTTTATTATGGTTTCCTTAATGGGGGGTGGAGGCAGGATGTGGATATCTAGGGTAATTAACTTATGGTCGGATCGGACCAATGAGGCATTGACTTCAGGTGTGGAACACTGGTCACTCATATTGGTAATGACTAGATCTAGGATATTGTTGCCTCTGGTGGGGGTGGGGCTAAGTTGATCCAGGGCATTGGAGTTTATGAATTACAGAAAGCGTTCAGCAAAGGAGTTGGTACATGAGTAGTTTTCCCAGTTAATGGTGGGGTTGTTGAAATCGCCCATTATTAGGGTGTTTGGCTGAACCCTAATATTTTCCAGTACATCAAGAAAAGAGGAGTGGGAATCCTGGGGCATGGTGGGTGATCTGTAGCAAGCTACAATTTGGATTGCAGTTTTGCCCAGAGTTAGTTGCACTTGGATAACCTCGGCTGCATTATGCTGAGCAACTAGCCTGGAGGTGTGGATATTCTTAATGAATATGGATACACCTCCACTTTTGGTGTTCCGGTCCAGGTTACATGGCCAAAAAGTGTGGTATGAGTTATAGCCTGGTAGTGCAAGGGTGCACTCTGGAGCCTTGAACCAGGTCTCAGTCACTACACAGATATCAATGTTCTCCATTTTAAGGAGTGCCTCGAGTGAGTGCATTTTGAGATTTAGACTTCTGGCATTGAGTAGCATCACCCTCAGCTTTTGCTTGCCTGTTCCTGTTATGGTGGTGAATTTGTTATTTGAACCTTGCCTAAAAAAGGCACTGTAGGGGTGGCAAGAACCTTAGCCAGTATCTGGAATCCCATGGGTGACAGGTGCAGGCCATCTCTGGCAAAGCATCATGGTCTGTTGACCATGTCATCCCAGGCAGACAGATACTGGATCCCTTTAGAATGGCACCAGAAGCTTAACCAATTGTTGAAGTCAATCATTTTGTCCTTGTACTGCGGCATCATTCTGGGTGATGGCAGATTGCTACTCAGGGCTAGGTTCATACCTGCCTGGGTTACAAGATCAGAGAGCTCTTCCATGTCTTTTTTCATGTAGTCCAGGGAGGTACACCTCAGTTTGTTCACACCAACATGGACAATGACAGAGTTATATTTGTACTTGTTGTGGAGTGACCTGAGTGCTTGGGTTATGTGGTGGATCCTGGCACCTGACAGGCAGCTGACAGTAACTTTCTCCTTGTTTAGCCTGGTGAGTGGGACATCAGTGTGCCTGACTATAGAGTCGCCTATGACTAGTGTGTTGGGTACATTGTTTTGCCTTATTGGCTGTGGTTGAGTGGCACACTGTGTCTGTGGGCTATGTGTCATTTGGGTTGTGTTGGGGGGATGGAGGTTGCTTGCATTTCTGTTTTGGATTTCTCTGTTGCTTGAGCAGATTATTATTGAGAGCCTCCATGAATGTTTTTGTATTTCTATGTGTGGATTTTGGTGGTGTAGATTTAGTGAGACTATGTGATGAGTGTGGTGTGGTGCAAGTGTTTACCTTCTCCTCTTGACTGTCAAGTTCAGTCTTGATTGGAGAGAGCTTTACCTTCAGTTTGGCTAGATAAGTGCATCTCTCACAGGTTGTAGTGTTGGGTGGTAGGAGGAGAGGGTTGTCTCTGTACATGAGGCAATTTCTACATTGCCCCAAGTTGCCCAGTTTCATCAGATAGACAGGAGAGAACACTGAGGGTTGACCCTTGGATATGCCTGAATAAAAAAATATTTTCCTCTAGAAAAGTGAGGAAAGTGAGTACAAGACCTGTTTTTCTCTAAGCAAGTGAGGACAGTAAGTAACAAAACTGTTTTCCTCTAGGTAATGAGGAAGGTTGAGTGCTGTAGTAATTAATAGGTTATTTAGTGCTTACAAGTTCTGAACAAGTGCTGATCACGAATAAGCAAATTCAAGTGCTAAAAGTAAGAATCTTTATCTGGACTAAGCTAGTTACAGGAAAGGGGGGAAACAAGTGCAAATGTGGGCTTTTAAATCAGAAAGTTGAGAAAGATAGAAAAACTGCCCAAACGGCCAATAACTACAATTTCTGGGCGAGAACCACTCCTTATGTGGTAGATAGGTTGCCTAGTGCTTACCACTCCCACTGATAAGCTAGAAGGCTTCCCTCCAACACAGAAAGCTTGGGGGGGGGGGGCTCAAAAGCCTACATACAGTCCTGGATACAAGAAATCTGAATCTGGACTACACTAGTTACAGGAAAAGTATTTTTTTTATATATACAGAAAAGTAGATAAAACAACAGTCAAAACAATTCAAATACAGTGCAAGCTAGCACACTTGAGTATGTAGCAATGTTAGACCAAACAGTTTAAAAAATGCAATTAAATTAAAAATGACTAAAAACAATGCAGAAGGAGTCTATTAGGTAGAATGAGGTAAAGAGATATGACTGGAGGTAGTGTCCCAGATCAAATCTACAGCGGGGTGGGCAACTGCAAAAACCTCCAAATTTAAACAGTGGGTATAGGAAAACCAACACCTTCAGCAGAGATCTGAAAAACTATACAGTGAAGCAAAAATAACAGTGCACAACTCTGAAGTCAGCCAGCAATGATACAAAATTTGTCAAACAACAATTACCAGTACACAACTCTGAAGTGCCAGAAAATTATACTCAGCTCTGTATATCTCCAGATAGTTTGAAGAGCACTCTTTCAGGACACAGGAAGGCTCCAACAATGATTATTGTACTAATAGCTGTTTCAGCTACAGACATGAGAAGTACTTGTGAACTCTATTAATAACAATGCATTCTTCATGATAATCATTGTTTCTTTTTATGACTCTTAAAAATTAAAAATGAAATAAGTAGTTATAACTTACCAGAAAATCAGCTGCCTAAACAGAAATGCCCTAACATGTTCAAATAGAAAATGCATGCTCTTAAATGGATGTTAAGGAAACATTGCAGGGCATTTTAGCAGATAAATGCTCATGGGTGTCTAAACAATTACTCAGTATATTTGGGCCAGTTGATTTGAAAAGTTAGCTCCTTGAACTGTTTAATATACATCCTTTTATGCTGCTCAGTGACACATCAAATAAAATTGCATCTCACCTGCAACTTTATTCTTTTCCGTCATTCAGCAGATGCCTTGATAACACAATACGCATTACACTTAGTGTTTGTAGCCAAGGAGAAGACTTAAAAAATTGCAAGCAGACATGCAGATGTATGTATTTAATAAATTCAGAATGAATAAAAGAGCTGATCTAAACAACCCAGTATGGCACAATCCAAGCAGTCAAAGTAATGCAGTAAATGCCCATGTACATTAAAATAGAATCACAACATTTTTACAAAGGAAAGCAATGTATAAAATATTTGTGCTATACAACAACTGCAACAGTAGAAATATACAGGGGAATACTCTAGTACAGGGTTGAGGACATTCAGAATGTTAATGGGTATAAAGCACAACTACTATGCAGAGGATTAAGTTTTACATATAGACATTATCAAAACATCTCTCTCTCTCACATCAGAGAAACTCCATCAGCTTCTGAAAAGTGTTTCAGTAGATGGTAGAAAAATTCTAGCAGGTTTTAAGGCAAAGATAGAAAGATAAAGAAAATAGTCAACAGCTACCAGTCTAAAAGATATCAAAGGTAGCTGGAAGTAATTTCCGGCAACTTCTGTCTGAAGAAAATGCCAGAGAAGCTGTACTGCCTCATGCACAGCCTATGAAGAAAGGAGACACTGGATCTACCCTAGCAGAAGTGCATTCATCACCAAATAAAATGAAGTCAGACAAAGTAGTAGGCTCAGATCAAGTCACAGATCTAATCAATATGTTGAGTGAGTTATGGCAGAAATTGCTCCTGTTTGTGTTCATAGCAGCAAAGTAAGAAATGCTTATCCCAAGGTGACTGGGGATTATACATTCTAGTGTCAGAGTAGGGAAATAAATGGGGAATTCACAACTCTGGGTAGTATAAAGGCATCCAACTCCTGTCACATTGGATTAAAGTGCTGGAGAGGGTAATTGATGATCAAATATGCAGAGTAGTAGAAAGTAAGATGAAAGATGAGCAGTTCATATTAAGAACAGGATGAAACACAATTGGACCAATATCTGCATTAAGACAGATAATGGAGAAGAAGCTGAAGATGAGGAAAAAATCCAACTGGCCATTCTTAGACTGGGGCACAGCATATGACAAAGTAACAGGAATGTAAATCTTTTTATGGTTCAAAGTCCTGGCAACACTAGTAGAATTAGTGTAGGCTATGTACACGGACCCAATGACAGCAGATTTTGGCAGTACTGTTGTAGTTCAAAGTTCTGGAAACACTAGTAGAATTAGCATAGGCTATGTACAAAGACCCAGTAACACAATCATAAACAACATTTGAATCGCAGGGAGGTTTCCAGTGGGCATGAGTGTGCATTAGGGTTCTGCTTTGAATCCACTGTTGTTCATGCTTCTGATGGATTGTATTTGCAAATAGGTTGTAGAGGACAGATCAACAAAGTAGCTGTATGCAGATAATGTAGCACTATAAGTAGGCTCTGAATAGAAGCATTACACAACTATTATGCTGAAATGGTAAACTGAAGGCACATGGGATGAAACTGAGGAGAGACAAGATGGTTGTCACAGCGGCAAATGGGGGAAGCAGAAAAAGCTGAATACTGAGATAGAAGGGGAAAGTAGTGGAACATTTTAACAGCTTCAAGTATCTGGGAGGAGTGGCTGAGGAGAAGGGAAATCTGAATGATGTGATCAAAGCCAGAATGAAAGTTGCTGCAACCAACTGGAACACAGTGTCATGGGTAAATTATATATATTTATAGGTTTATAGGTGTGGCCAAAGAATGTCAAGGAAACTGAAAAGGTCTACAAAATGGTAACAATTTTAAATGTTGCGACCCACCAGAGTGAACCCCAAAACATGGAGGCTGAATGGCTGAAAAATGGACTTACAAATATGAAGACTGAGATGGCCATTTTCCAGAGTATTTTTTTTTCTCCAAGGTATAGCAATATCAGAGATAGGAAATATTTTTTTTTGGGAGGAGGCTGTGCAAGGGGGCTTTCCCTCCATCTAAAAAAGAAGTTTAAAAGAGAATAGCAATCTTCAAGATTCACTCTTCTACAAAGATTTTGGTCTTTTTTTTTTTTTGGTTTGTCAGCATTTGGCATTTTGCATGCTGACATTTGAATAGGGAGTCATACAAAATAGTGGTGCAACCAGTGCTTCTATATGGCACAGAAATATGGGCAGTGAAGTTAGAGCAATTGAAAACGCATGGCAATGTCATAGTAGGATGCACACTGTGGGACAGAAGAAGAAATTATAACATCATAGTCAAAGCCAAAGCAGCCTCAATTTTAGAGATGGTCAAGGAGAACAGATTATGGTACATCAATTACATTTGCAGGAAAGCAGAGGATAATTTTGGATTCTGAGACTGTTGCAATGCAAAAGGAAATGAGAATGTCAAGCCAAGACATTGCTGGATAGTGTGGGAGAAGACATGTGACTGGCAGGCACGACAAGAGAAGAAGGTAGGAAAATAACACTGATTCAAGAGAGGGTAACAACTGATGAGCCACTCTGACCCATACAGAAAATTGTGAAAAGTGAGGTTGATGATGATAATGATGGGATCATCCAAGGTCTAGACACAAATATTAAAATGACTGTCAACTTACATATTGGAAATGTATTAAGGTGAAATGTAAGACTGTATGCAAACATAAGCAAAATGTGGGGTCTATATTATATAGTCAAAGTTTCAAAACTTCGAACCTCACATGAGCAAACTCATTTGAGCGAAGTTCAAAACATCGACTATATAATAAAATTTAAAAAAAAAACTTACCTTAGCACTCTGCACCCCCCAAACCCCCCTACTTAAATATATCAAGTCCAAGAACGCACTTTAGTGCAGAAAGAGAAAATTTCCCATTCTGAGCGTGAAAAGCATTGACTTTCACCTTCAACCTTTCCGATGTTCGATCATATGATGTCAACCATCTATGATTCATACATCAGAACAGTCGCGCATCTAATATAGACCCAAAATGTGTAGGAGTGATACAGATATTTATGAGTTAGCGAAGACACGATAATAATTAATAATTTCTATTGTAGATGTGCTGTTATGTTCATGACATAATCATGATGCAGTTGTGATTGACACTTTAAAATGTAGTCACAAAGCTGTGATATGTCAGTGAAAAAAAATATACATTAAAAGTGGGTAAGCACTTCTACTATTGATATACGCCAATTTCAAGATCACATACTGTGGAATGAGGGAACCTGTCTACAGGAAGATACAGTAATGTTGGCATTAGCATCCCAGTGACACTAATCACATCTTTTCACAAGTGCATTGGATTTCTGCCTGACATCCCTGTTATTCACAGCCACTGCACACTAAAAATGGGTAAATTAATTGTATCTTTGTGGTCCACTACACAGCATTTTTTTTCTTTATTTATTTTTGGTGTGTGTGTGTGTGTGTGTGTGTGTGTGTGTGTGTGTGTGTGTGTGTGTGTGTGTGTGTGTGTGTGTGTGTGTGTGTGTGTGTGTGTGTGTGTGTGTGTGCGTGTTTGTGTGTGTGTGTGTGTCTGTGTGTGTGTGTGTGTGTGTGTGTGTGTGTGTGTGTGTGTGTGTACACCCATCCAAATGTGACATGTCATATCTGGCTAGCAACATTTCAGACATTCATATTCTACAGTAGGATGAACCAAAATCCAAAATAACACAAGGGAATTCCTGCTGGATGGTTAATAAAAAAATATATATATATATATATATATATATATATATATATATATATATATATATATATATATATATATATATATATATATATATATATATATATATATATAAATATATATATACAAATATAGATACCATAAGGGACTTTAGAAGTGAAATTCAAAACATCCAGTATTCGAGGTTTTGAATTTCGCACTTCTAAACTTTGGTTATTATGTGGATTGACTTTAGGCTCGAAATGCTGAAATTCAAAATTTCAGTATTTCAAGCTTCTGAACGGAACCCATATATATATATATATATATATATATATATATATATATATATATATATATATATATATATATATATATATATATATATATATATATATATATATATATAAATGCATATATAAATACACACACACACATATATATATATATATATATATATATATATATATATATATATATATATATATTTATATTAAAAAATAATGGTAAAGAAGTCTAAGCACTTTCTTCCACTTGATTTGTAAGACTTTTTTAAGATAATTTTTTTTTTCATTTTAAAACAGCCAGTTGTTATAAACACCACCCACCAGTCACAGAACTGGTTCATAAATAATTAATTAATTTAACATCAGTAATAACCAACTTAAATCCAACCACCTAACAATATAATCTATAAACTCTAACTACTTCATCTTCTTAAGTAGATGAGTAAATATTAACATTTTAAATAAATAAACATAACCTGTTGAAGTTTTAATATTAAAAGTTTGCTGTATTAAAAACTATGTGACACTGCATTGTTAAACTAGTTTAAAATATAAGTCCCCTGTGATACCTAATTTAAAACATATTAGTTCTCATTTTATGATACTCATGATACATATATAGTCACTCAACTCAGGAGAACTAAGATATTAAGCTTTAACTGCCAAAACGACTATTTATTCTCTAATAGCATCGCAAAACAGCCCCCAGAGTTTGCCTAGAAGAAATGTCCACTGTCAGTCACTTGCATTAGCCAGATAGTCATGGACTACAACCCCCACCCCAAAGACTATAGCAGAATAATGACACCAACTAGACCTGCAAAAACATACCCGCTAGATTTAATAAAATCCGTGTAGGCATAGTGGAGAGCCTACACAGAATGTTACCATGTATGTATACACAGTTCCCTCTCAGCAGCACAGCATGCATATTAATCATGGTACATTGCAGAGAAAAAGCCATGGAACACAGTTATTGAATCAGTGTAGAGAGTGTGGTGATAACTGTGTCTGCAGATGAGTAACAGACTCCCTCCAATTGTATTAGGGTCTATATTATAACCTCAAATGATTAAAAGAGTGAATGCTCTTTAATCGACCCCTAAAAATTGAAAACATTAAACTCCAAACACACGGAACAGTATTTTTTTCCCCCAGGGAAAAAAAATCTCTGCTGCACAAAAAAAAATCCAAACACAAAATAAAGTCGGCGGCTTTGCCCACCACACCCACAGATTCACAACTTCATGAAGCCCCGTTATTATGAGGAAGAAAGCACTTAATACTTGTGTTTTTCATTAAAAGCTGTTTTTATTCAGTATCCCATTCCAGTGCGATTTATTGCATTACTATTAATATATGTTCTATAAACTTTATTTTGGGGCATGTGTTTTATTATGTTTATGTATTACAATGGTTGCATATTAACATATATTGTTGAATTACCTATTCTGTTGGCCTTATGCCATAATTGTTACTGGCATGCTGTTACTATACTGACTGTTTTGTTATTTATTGTTGTATTTCCCATAATATGCATTGAAATGTAATGGGGTTGTTTCCAATGTTCTGACATGTGTTATTACTAACAATGGTTTTGCCCATAACTAACCTATATATATTGCTTTATCTCCATAAGCACAGCACATCAGGGTAGGCCAGTTCATGCTGATCCACCTACCCTACCTCAGTTGGCTGTGGCACTAGGTCCCAGCATACCTGGGACCCAAGCTGGTGTTGCCCCCTTCACTGGCCCTGCACCACCTTCAGGTGGAACCACCTCAGGGGATGGGGCCCATCACCCTGGGAATGGTGGCAGAGAGGATGTAGTCCCCCAGGATCAACTACCAGCCATGGTGCTCAGGATTGTTCATAGGAGCTATGAATGTTGCCTGTGCTGGATTGAGGCCAGACTGGAAAACCTGGTGGGGCCGACTGGCCCTGGTGCCCAGCCTCCAGCACAACCACCTTCAGGGCAGTGAAGGAGAAGTGCTGACTGCCCGTGGGTGTGGTCCTCAGTCAGGCTGCTGCCATCTGGAGGCACATGCACTTTGAATTCCATAACACCTTCCCCATCCAAAGTGTTTACCACACTCGTGTCACATAACACCCCATCTGCTGTCTTGTCTGTCTGCAATTGCATCCTCTCCATCACAACTTACCTTTCCATATGTACCTATATCCCGTCCCCAATATTCTACTCCCTCCATATAAACAAATGGGCACCTGTCTCACAAAAAAAAAATCTCCCCATACATAGCTCTCCATTTTGCACACATGTCCACTAGACACAAGTAATTTGGTCCAATTGGCTTGTCAATGCATTTATGTTGTCCTCACCCTTCTCTCTGGAGTTTGACAGACCAAATCCATCCACAAAATCTGTCAAAATGCACAGCTGTTGCTGTACAAGAAATGGAAAGCTATGGTTCATTCTTACATCCTTCCTGCACATTCCTACCTGCCTTTCACTGTGTTTTCCTCCTGCTTTCACCATTTCACCACTGTCCTATTACCCCCTTTTTCTTTTCTTTTTAATTTTTTAGCATGGGTTTGTGAATAGACTGACAGATATTGCTGTAGCATAAGTGTTTTTTGAGGTGTCTGATAGGTGACAGATTTTGTGTCAATTTTCTTACAACAACCATCAATCAGTGGACAACTATTTGTCAGACATCCACAACTTTCTGCAAGAAGGACCACATCTATGAGGAAAGCATGGTGACATTCTTCAAACATCTGTATAGTGAGAGATATGATGCCTACAGGGATCATATTCTACAGCAGATTTGCATTGTTGTCTGTCATTGTGGCATATCAGTGTTGCTGGACTGTCCCCATATAGTTGCTGGAATATCACACTGCTATTTTTCTGACAGTGGCTGTATGACATATTAGTCAGGATTTTCTCATAGGAAACTCACCACAGTACACTGCAATGATGGGCGTAGAGACATATAGCAGAATCTGTCACAGCACACATGAACATTACCCAGTATTGCTACTATCTTGGTGATAGCCACACATGTAGTTTGTTGCTAAATTGTGGGGTATGACATGTGAGGGAACAGTGGATAGTGCAGGGCATTATGGGCATGTAGGGTCTGTACATAGTGGTCATCCATGTATCTGGTCCTGTAATATGTTCACCTCTTGTTGTCTTGCAGGAACGATGTACCAATGGAGACATCCTCCATTTTCATCTGCAGATAATGATGCTATTCTGGATGCCCTCAGACTCACCCATCACATCCTGCTTTCAAGGGGTTACCACAATCATGAACTGCAGGCAGCATTGCAGGATGACCTTGTGAGGGCTGTTGATCATACTGGCCAACAGGACAGGACCTACGAGCAGGTCTGGCACCAGGCCACAGATATGGTCAATCCCACACGTCAAAGGGCAGCTGCTGTTGCCAGGGATTGTGTTGCCACCAGTGGAATGCCTGCAACAGAACAATCACTCTTAGCCACATAGGAATTCCTGGTGAACATAGGATCAACCAACAGCTCATGCCATGCATCCTGGAGGTGGATGCCACAGTGTCCACATTAGAGGAGTGTCCAGGTAAGCTTACTGTGTTCACCAGTATAATATATTAGCAGTCAATGTGGCAGGCTCTACAGACCAGTACATGGCTGTCAGGTGTATCATCATGGGGGGGGGGGAGGGTTGGATTTTACCCACAGTTGTGCACACATACTCAGAATGTCAGCAATATACAGCCAGTATCATATTAGCTGCTGCACATGTGGGTATACACACATATTACCTTGTAACACTGGAACATTTGGTGTTGCTGACAATACCTCTCCTTCATGTTTTCACAGGTCCATCAGGTGTGGCCAGAGTTCATGGTCCTGTACCTGGTAAGTATGAAAGTGTTGTTTTACAAATCATATATATAACCTATGAAAGTTAAGGGTTGCCATTTTTGCCTTATGCACAGCTGTTGTACTTAGCAAGTGTAGCATAGCTGTATGTTCCATTTCAGAGCCATTGACTACAGTGTATAGCCTAGGGAATGACAGGTGTGTATTTCTACAAACATTAACATGTTTGCACTTATAATTATGAACCATTATGGAGCCTGCTATACAAGAGGCTATTACTCCAAGATGTCCATTCAAACACAAGAGGGAGAAGGTGCATACATGGGACAGTGCTACTACCACTGGCATATCATTGTCAAGATAGGTGTACTAGGTTTTATGTGTAGTTCTGTCACATACACTGTCATATTGCATACCTCACAGGTGTATTGTACTGGCAAAATTACCTTGATGTAGATGACATGCATGTTATACAGGGCCTGGGTTGTCTGTGTATGTTGTAAGTTTATGTGTTGTGCATGGGATCAGAGATGAAAAGATGTGGGACATGTAATGCAGTCGTGGCTACTCATCTGGATGACTCTGTGTGGATTACTATACATAATAGTGCAGGTGGTAATGTACTGCTTTTGTCTTGCTTCTCCCAGGTGAACAGGGAGGTTGGAGTCTGTCCAACTCACAACCTGATGTCAGTGTCTAATCGGACTCTGATGATGATGGTGGCCATAGTGAGGCGCAGGTGGAGTTGTCACTTACTGAATCTGTCCTAGAGGTTGACATCCCTCTTCTGCCCACATTGTCTTCATACACAGTCAGTATACCCACACATACCCAGTCACCAGAGTCCACAGATATTGGACAGTCAGAGGGTGGTTACATAGTACAGGACAGAGTGAGAACTATGACATCAGTGAGTGTAGTTACTGACCATAACCAGAGAGCTGGTAAGGTCTCACATAGGCAGATTGACATATAATCTATTTTACTGCTGTCCATCCACCTCCTCTTGCAGGTGTCACATTGCGGGGCATTTGCATGTTTTGGGCTGTTGTGGAGGCACAGACATGATCTGAATGCAACATCAGACATATGCTTAGGGTTATGAATGCAGTGCAGTCTGACATCCGTGACTAACTCCAGTGCATTGGTGATGGCCGGGAATGATTCACTGATGTAGTGGACAGATGGTGGGCTGAGACAGTGCCTTTCTTTGAGCACACATCATCTGTGTCTGTGCTGGAACATTTGGTTGGAGTTGGGCGTCGAACATGTGGACATAAGCCAGCAACACCATCTGCTGGGAGTCCACATGGCAGTGCACACTCACACTCCTGTAGTGGCAGTACCTCCAGAACTACATAGGGAAATGTGCTGTCCACACAACAGTGTGGCAAGCCATGGGAATGTGGCTCTGGGCAGTCCCATGGGGACACAGGCTGAGCAGACAACAATCACCGTCATGTACTAGCACCACATCTAACCTTAGGCATGGTGCTGCCTGTGCTACTTCTGGTGAAGCCAGTTGCCATGTTCATGGCCAGAAATGGTGAACTGTCTTCTCTATCATGTACAGTCCAAAGCTGTCCACCATACACATGTGTAGGGCTAGCACTGGGCTTGACTGTCTACATGCACACACCCCAAAACTACTGTCACATGGAGGTCACCTAAAGACACATATGGCACCTCTCCATGGTCTGTGTAACCAGCACCCCTTCCTGACTAACACACACATGCTGTCAACTATTTGGCACAGCCTAGGCCTCTGGCACACCCACACCACACCCTGTGCATGTGATGATACCTGTGTCACATCCCTGCCACCCATGCCATTGATGAGGGACCTGCATATATGTGTCTGATATATAGGGTGACTATATCACTTTATATGTTTGTGTAGTGCAGTAGTGTTATGCCATGGCAGTTGTAGGCAACAACAGGTGCTGTATGCTGCCATTTATCAGGAATACATATCAAGCATTGTGTATTTTTGTTGCCTGATGGTACACTGATGGTAGTGTTACAGAATGACAGGTGTGTCATGGACCTGTGTATGTTTTTATACCAGGAGTCTGAGCAGTTCAACTATGTTCACATGGAGGCAATACAGTGGCACAGGATAGCAAGGCAGCACAGCAGAGATGTGATGTCAGCACGGTATGCCAGTATATGTGCATGGTTCTCTAGCTGCATATGTGTAGAACAGTGCATCTGGGACGATGGGGACAGTCAGTGTCATCATGATTTCATACCCTGTGACACACTTGAGTACCCTTGATACATGTCACTTGGGTATTCTGCACATACAACTCTAGATCATGGTGGACATCAATTATGCTTATGTAGAGGAGGGCAATTCAGAGGCAGTGGCTAGTCACAGGGCCATAAAATGCATAACCAATGTGCAGGGGTAGGCAACATGGGCATGTCTTTAGTGCTGTAAGGGGACATATTTACACAGACACACAGACACATGCAGACACACACACAGACACACACAGACACACACACAGATACACACACACACACACACACACACACACACACACACACACACACACACACACACACACACACACACACACATTGGATGCTGTGAGATTAGAGCCCCTACCTTTCTAATATTACACACTATAGCTTACAGTATTTATCACATGTGCCACATTGTCTGATGTTACACTGTCATTCAGTCCTCGTAAGGTGGTTGTCAATGTTGAGGCCAGAAACTAGTCAGTGGGCATAACATGCATAATCAATGCACAAAGATAGCCCATACAAGCTTGTCTGAAGTGCTGCATGGGGATATATTTACAAACATACACACAGAAGTTGGATTAGAGCCCCACCTATCTAGTCGTACACACTATAGCTCACAGTACTTATCACATGCACTACGGAGTCTGTCTGTTGTTAGATTGTCAGACAGTGCTTTTAAGGTGGATGACATCCAGAGGTCTTGTAGAGGAGGGAATTTAGAGGCCAGCAGCCATCCATAAGGCCATAAAATGCATACGATTGCATGGAGACAACCCATATGGAAATAACCATAGTGCTATGAGGGTATATATTGATACACACAGACAGAGTTGAAAGATGTGAGATTAGAACTCCTACCTATCTAGTATTACAGACTATAGCTTATAGTACCTATTGCATGCACCGCATGTGATGTCTGTTTTATATGCTGATGCAGACAAAATACTTGTGAAATATGCAAAGTGGCCTTGTGTTCATAGGTTCATAGGTTCATAGGTTCATACTAGGCTATCTGCCCGAGGGCATTTACAAGCCTAGCCCATAGTTTTGTGGCTTACGCCACCCCTTTAGTATGGGGAACTATACCCATTATTTTGCTGTGCCTCTGTTGAGCAGTGACACTGAGGTAATCCCTGGGGTATATCTGCGATCTCCCATCCATTGGTCAAGATTTCTCTTGAACAAGGCCAGCGAGGTGCTCTGCCTCACATATACCGGGATTTTATTCCACAGCATAGGGAGTCTTTGGGTGATTAATCTATCCCTCCAGCACGTCCTATTAATAGCCGTGTCGAGGTTTAAGTCTCCCGCCCTTGTGGCTCTGACGGATCTAGATTTTTGGTGAAGCATATTCATCAAATCTGGGTTTGACATGGCCTTGTATGTTAGGCAAAGGTCACCTCTGAGCAAGCGGTGGCGACTGAATAGAGCTGGAGTTCTTTCAGTCGGGCAGCATAGGACAGATGTTTGAGACCCTTTATCCTTTTGGTGAGGAACTTTGTGGCCTCTCCAGCTGCTGCAAGTGTCGGGTCAGATACATTCGAATGGGGCATTGTACTCAATCATTGGTCTGATGAGTGATGAGTATAGGGAGACTATGACCTCCCTTGATCTAGATGAGAATCCCTTCATGATAAGGTGGGCAATGTAGAAGGTCTTCCTAACTACTTTAGCTACATGGGTGTCGAATGACAGACTACTATCAACCTGGGTCCCCAGGTCCCTGATAACTTCTTCTGTACTCAGTGGATTGCCACCTATTTGGTAGCTAGGGGTAACCTTGTTTTTCCCGAAGGGTATGACTATGCATTTTTGGCATTTAACTTTAGGCCATGGCTCTGGCACCAGTTATCCATTTCTGTGAGACCCTTCTGAAGGATATCTGTGTCAGATGTGTTTTCTACTATGGCCCAGTTTGCAGTCATCTGCAAACTTTGTCAGCCATAACCCTCCTGTGTTTGCTTGTACTTGGAAAAGTAGATGCCAAACAAGAGTGGGCCCAGGACTGAGCCCTGTGGTACACCACTTGTGACAGGCTTTGAGTCTGACATGGCGCCAGCAACTCTGACCCTGTGGGTTCTGTCACTCAGCCAGTTTGCAACCCATCTTGTGATGTATGGGTTAACATTTAAGCTGATGAGTTTTTCAATGATACCCGAGTGGGGTATTGTATCAAAGGCCTTCGCCAGATCGAGGTAGGCTGTATGGACTGCCTTTCCCTCATCAATGGCTTTGGTGACTGTTTGAAAAAGTCAACCAAGTTTAGAAGGCATGATCTGCCTTTGACAAAGCCAAACTGGGATGGATCCAAAGTCTGCAAATTCCCTATGTCTTTATTTATGAGGTCCATTATGATCCTCTCCATGGCTTTGCAGATAAGGCTTGTCAAGCTAATGGGCCAGTAATTTCCAGGGTCGGTGGAGGCACCGCCTTTGTGAAGTGGGACCACAGTTGCAGTGCACCACTCCTGG
The DNA here is from genome assembly GCF_019279795.1 of Protopterus annectens. Lineage (NCBI taxonomy): Eukaryota > Metazoa > Chordata > Ceratodontiformes > Protopteridae > Protopterus > Protopterus annectens. The sequence continues at coordinate 1,748,279,410 of NC_056737.1, read as the reverse complement.
AGTGCGTATCCAGAGGTAAGACTATGATTAAACAGCTGTCCTAGCTGTGGGTTTAATTCCTCGTTGAGTTCGTGGAGCACACAGCCGGGGACACCATCAGGTCCCATGGATGCTGTGTTTTTTGCTTTGGAGAGAGCAGTTCTCACTTGGGCGTTGGAGATGTTTGGGGGGCTGCAATCGCTTGGTATAGATATCTCTCCTTTCGGGGGGAGAAGTTTGCACTGAACCTGTCAGCCAGTATGTTGGCAATGTCTGTAGGATCAGTAATCTTCACATCATTTTGAACTAGTTCTGAGCATATCTGGGAGTTTCCTCCCAGGTTTCTAACATAGCTAAAGAAGGCCTTATGATTGTCTTTTGAGTCTTTAGCTATTTTTCTCTCAAAATTTGCTTTGGATGATTTTATGAGAGCTCTTAGTTTTTTACTTATAGTGATCAAGGGTGTCTTACCTTTTAAGGATTTTGCTCTATCTTGTAGTAGCTTCCTCCTTTTGTTGTAGAGTTTGTTTATGGCTGGGGTCCACCAGAGTGGACGCTTGCCTTTGGTACAAAGAGTCTTTGTTTTGCTTGGGATTGCCTTATCCATGCAGTCCTGCAGGTGCTGGTAGAAGGCATTGTAAGTGTTGGACAATATGTGTGGCCTGCAGAGTGATACTGCTGGTACTGTTATTGTATCTAGTATCCTAGAGGTGGGATACCTGGTAATATTCCAGCTATGTGTGTACATTTACCAGTCTGGCCATATTTGGCTGTTTTCAGTTTGATAGGCAGGCATGTGGCCAAAGACAATATGGCCTGTCCCAGGCATACGTTGCACCCCTTGTACATTACACCACCTGCATACCTATGTCTGTCTGCAGGGTGACAGTACTGTTGCAGCCTTGGTCTGCTGCCATCGGACAGCTGTTGTGATCTTTATATGCATATAACCCCAGCATTCAGGGTTATGTGGGAAGATTCATACATCCCACTCATATCTATATAAATGTGTATAACAGGGTTGTCACTTTAAATGTAGTTGTGTCTGTAAGTAATGTAAATGTGTCATATAGAAGTATGTGGACAGTCTATGTATCATTCTACTTTATATAGCTATATACACACATCTTGTTATCATATATATATATATCTATATATATATATATATATATATATGTGTGTGTGTGTGTGTGTGTTTGCCACACACTGATAGAGACACTAATCAAGCATGAGGGAGTTAGGGAGAGACAGATATGTATATGTAGCTGTACGTATGTTTAGACACATTTCTGCATACCAGGTCTTTGGGTGGTAGAGGCAAGAAACTTGGGCTCAAGTTAGTTAAGTGTAGGAGCATGATTGTCAGTACTTACAAGATGATTCCAGGCCAGAGCTTCCTGTTCTCCAGTCTGGGATTATTGTGTGCTGCAGGCTATTGGCTGTTGCACCTGTTACCACAGTACTGCAGTTGCCTGCTATTGTCCAAGGCATTCCCCCTGGCTGTTTGCTGACCTTAATATGTGACTCAAACTTCAGAATTGTACAGTGCTTCACAGACTGCCCAGACTTTTACCTCATCATTTTGGCCCGTTTCACATAACATTGTGGTTTTCTGGCAAATTAGTGGTAAATCTGTAAAGATTGAAGTAAATAACATAATAATAAGCAAATGACAGTCATTTGAGTTTCAGACTGCATGCATATTGGGAGAGTCATGCTAATGCAGGACCTGTTATTCTATCGACATTGCAGGACCAAATATTTAAAATCTGTCCCAATTTGTGTGCATTGGTCCTACTTTTATTCACTTTATTTGGCCAGATTTCCTGCTCTAAGAGGTTGAGAGGTATGATGTGACTGGGGTACATGGTGAAACACCACATACAGGGTGACAGTCTGCATACCTCTCCCTGTACATGTTTTTGCAGAATGTCCAGCATTTCACATCATACGTCTGCTGTGCTCTTCAAACATCTGTGGTTTCCAGGTGCTATACTGTACAGCAGTCACGACTTGTGGTACCTACTGACACACTTAAATGATGGCCATTACATCCTGCAGCTAATCTAACCTGTAGGTAAAAAAGCTAAAGTCACTGGTACCATGATAATTATTTATTAATAAATCCAGTAGAAAGCCACAGTTTATGGAGAAAAAGGAAATTAACTGTTTGTATAAACTATTTATTTCACACGTTGACAAAATATATTAGGAGGTCCCAGGTACTGTGATTGAACAGAGAGCTAAAGAGACTAATGAATGGCTCAATGTTAAATACAGCTTTAAGCTGGATAATGGAGCTCCCCAGGGACCTCCTAATACTGGCTCATATTCCATTAAAATGGACAAAATTTCAAAACTAATGTTAAAATACCGAGTTTTATGTATTGAAAATGCTTACCTTACCAAGTGTATTAATAAGAAAATAGTTCCAAAGGGTTTAAGAACATATAAATATCCCAACAATGTGCAAGTGGGCTCTGAGTTCCATAAAGCATTATTGGAAGTTTTTATTAATTGTGGTTTGGAAATTTTAAGGTTAATAATTAAAGAGAATGTTAGAGTACAGGATATATTACAGAAGGAAATAGATGAACTTGATACGTACATAAAGGATGATTTGATTATCAGTATAAAGGAAGAAAAAGACAGGTACTACAAGGTCAGAAGGGACATTGATACTAAATGTAAGGATTTAATTGATAATGATACTTTGTCAAAGTGTGAAATAAATAATTTATACGAACAGTTTGTTTCCTTTTTCTCCATAAACTGTGGCTTTCTACTGGATTTATTGTGACTTCTTGGAAGCCTTCACTTTTTTTCGTTCATAGTTTTCCTTGGTGGAGAGATTATGGAGAGAGATAACGCTCCGGATGCTAAGGGGCAGGACGACCTGGGCCAATCATGCAAATTGATTGGCCAGCTCTCAGAATTGATTGATTTACTCACTCTGTTGTGCCAAACTATGGTAGGAAACAAATCTAATGTTGTACGTAACATAGGAAGCGGAACCAAAGGGTTATTTTCGCAGAAACACAAGAGGAAAAGGGAGCTTATGGGCAATGACTTTGAAGCCGGCGACCTGCTTGCACCGAATGGTGAAACATTTAATCCGGAAGTTACCCCTAGGGTTTTTGGCAGCAACGAAGTGGAATTTGTCGATGATGAACATGCTGATAGAGGGAACTTGGTATTTACATCAAATACACCGTGGCCTTTTTTGGCACAATCAGGTACTGTGATTGAACAGAGAGCTAAAGAGACTAATGAATGGCTCAATGTTAAATACAGCTTTAAGCTGGATAATGGAGCTCCCCATGGACCTCCTAATACTGACTCATATTCCATTAAAATGGACAAAATTTCGAAACTAATGTTAAAATACTGAGTTTTATGCATTGAAAATGCTTACCTTACAGAGTGTATTAATAACAAAATAGTTCCAAAGGGTTTAAGAACATATAAATATCCCAACAATGTGCAAGTGGGCTCTGAGTTCCATAAAGCATTATTGGAAGTTTTTAATAATTGTGGTTTGGAAATTTTAAGTTTAATAATTAAAGAGAATGTTAGCGTACAGGATATATTACAGAAGGAAATAGATGAACTTGATACGTACATAAAGGATGATTTGATTTTCAGTATAAAGGAAGAAAAAGACAGGTATTACAAGGTCAGAAGGGACATTGATACTAAATGTAAGGATTTAATTGATAATGATACTTTGTCAACGTGTGAAATAAATAGTTTATACGAACAGTTTGTTTCCTTTTTCTCCATAAACTGTGGCTTTCTACTGGATTTATTGTGACTTTTTGGAAGCCTTCACTTTTTTTCGTTCAATTATTTATTAATGCTGTAAATCCAATACAAGCACAAGTTTAAAAACTTTTGCCCTAGAGACTTCCTCAGGCGTTAAACATTAAAAAAAGAATTAAAATGCTATATATAGTTAAATAATCACGACCTATTAAATAGTTAACATCACATGACATATTAATTAGATAAATAAATACAACTGTGTTTGTATTTCAACAGAAGTTTTAAAGGAACACTGGCATTTAGTCCTGGTGGAATATGAGCTTTAAGCCAAAATATCCATCTCATCTCTGCTCAGTTATCAATAAAATATCACTACCTCATGTATCTGCAGTACATACTTCCAATATTGCAAATGTGACTGCCATCGGTTTCTAAAATGTGTTTATATAAAAAATTCACACTTTTCTTAGTATTTATTTCTGAAATATGACTGCAGACACGTTCTTTGAATTCCTGAATTCTTTTCCCTATATATTATGAGCTACATATCACACAGGTCACCACATAAACATGATTTTTGGTATTACAATTCCCATATGCTCTCAATGTAATGTTTTTATTATTGGCTAAATAGATAGATATGTTCATATTAATATGCATACAAAATTTACAGTTTCCACACTTATAAGTACCTTTCTTATTTGGTTTATTCTTGAACCACATTTTAGGCTGTTCTTTATAACATAAAATATTTTTAAGATTCTTAGTCTCTTATAGGTGAAATTGGGTCATTCACTTATAATATTCTTTAATTCTGGTATGTCTTGTAGTATGTGCCAATGTCTGCTAATTATTTTTCTGACAGCGGGTGTATTTTTGCAGTTCCCTATTGATTTGTCGAAAGCTTAGGTTGTCAAATGCGTATTCACTGACACCTAAGCGCAGAACACTTAAAATAGCTAAGGTCCACATCACTGAATTATTTCCTCGGGAAAGAATTTGCATGGCCATTCTTGGGGATTTGCCCTTTCCCCAATGCAGAGAGGTCTCGGACTTAGTATATTTAGTTAGTGGGGTGTGGGGGCATAGACTCCCACATTGGGTGGTGTGGGGGGGGTGAAGCCCCTCACTATGTTTTGGGTGTGTTTGTTTATTTTGTTTGCAGACAGCCAAGTGAATTCATTCCCTAGGAAAGAATTCAATGATTTGGCTGTTCGCTCTTTTTAGCTTTTGATGCTAAGGTGTCAATGATTTTGGATTTGACAAGCTAAGCTGTCAATGTTATGACATAGACACATTTTTGTTATATGTTAATATACATCTTGCCTTATCTATCTTCGGGTTGGTCAATGTTCTATTTAAGTGGTTCCTAGAACCAAAATATTTTTCAACTGTATGACATTTAACATTATCATGTATATTCTTCACCTCATTATATTTGTACCTTCCGTCAACAAAATCCCTTATAGTTGAATTTTATTTCAGTAACCATATTTGACTCAATAGTGTTTAACCTCGCTACTCTAAGAAATTGGTTCTTAGTCACATTCTTAAAAAAGTGTGGCATGGATGCATGCTACTTCTATAAAGTAGGTTGTTCCTTTTTACAGGTTTTTTATACAAAGTAGTATCTAAAGCCCCTTTTTTATTTTTCATTATTGTAATATCAAGAAAATCTATTTGCCTGATGATATGGTTATTTTAAATTTTAAAAATTGGTAAGTATTAGAAATGTATTCACAGTCCACCCCGACAGTCAAGCTACCCATGAATACTCCCACTAGTTCCTTCCTAGCATTTCACCTAAATATTAGAAGTATTAACAATAAGGTTCCCAACCTACATGCCATCCTAGCAACCCACTCCCCAGACATTATGTGTCTTACGGAAACCTGGATAAAACCCAGTACTACTGACAATGAGATACTACCTCCAGGATACAATATTCACCAGTTAGACTGTGCTACAAGGAAAGGAGGTGGGATAGCAGTCCTTTACAAAAATACTCTAACCGTTAATAGAGACACCATTCAACCTCCCCAATTCAATAACGCGGAACTCCTCATAACCAAACTACAGATTAACCAAAACAAACACTTGAACATCATCTGTGCATACATTCCACCAGGCAACAACCTAAATACCCTAGAAGATCTCCTTTACTGGTTATCTGCTACCTATCCCCAAGAAACCATAGTTCTTGGTGATTTTAACACCGACTGGCACCCCTGCTCCACCAACCCACCCCACTCATAAACTTATCTGGGTTTAAACAGACCATAACTTCTCCCACTAGGAGAAACAAACCAACCAACAAGGAAAGTATCCTAGACTGGATCCTAGTTAATAACCAGCCCCAACTGTACACAGCTGGTACTCTCCCTGATGACCTCAGCGACCATTGTCTAACCTATATCATAAAACATAAGGCAGGAAACCCTCAGCAGCCCTAATATAAAACATTTAGAACAGGAAAAACTTTGATGCTGCTATATTCCAAAATTAATTAAAAGCAGTTGACTGGTCAAAACTAAAAAAATCTAACATTAGAGGAGGCCATAGATCACTTTAACACTAAATTCCTAAGTATCCTTGATTCCCATGCTCCAGCACGTACAATAAAAACTAGATCAAATACAGCACCATGGCTCACAAAAGATACCAAAGCTAAAATCAAAACTAGAAACAGAGCCTGGGCCAGCTGGAGAACAACCAAAGCCCCACTTGACCATCTAAAATATCGTCAACTCAGGAATGATACAAAAAATCTATTTTACTGGATAAAAAAAGCTTCTACCAAAATCTCCTACAAAAACACCACAACAACCCTAAAAAGTTCTGGGCAGGCTTAAATCAACTACTTTGTCCAGGTCACTCCACCACCCCAACCCCGGCTAACTACACCCATAGTTCCCCAGAGACCATAGCTAGCGCCTTTAATGACTCTTTCGCTGAAACAATCCAATCCCTAGCAAATCAACTAACCCCCTCTAACTTAAACCACATGCCTAATCTACCTAAGAATCACCCAGAATTTAGCTTCCAACCAATATTCACTAGTTTTATCAAAACACTTCTAAAAAAACTAAAACCTACCACCCTCGCTGCTGACCTCCTCCCTGCTGAGTACCTACAAATAGCTGCAGATGCCATTGCATATCCCATATCTATCCTCATCAACAGAACCTTATCCAAAAATCCTATCCCCTCCCTCTGGAAAATATCTCACATCATCCCACTACATAAAGGTGGTAGCTCCTCAGACATATCCAACTATAGACCCATTGCCATTCTCTCCCCACTAGCCAAAATAATGGAGAAATGTGTACACAAACAACTAGTGCAATACCTTTCACAGAATAACTTACTATCCGACTCCCAGCATGGTTTCAGGCCATACCACAGCACCATCTCAGCCCTCCTTTCCTTTACTACTGCCAGAAACCAAAACAGGAATGACAATAGGCTAACCTCTGCCCTCTTTCTTGACCTATCAAAAGTCTTTGACATGGTCAACCATGAACTTCTTATTCTTTCACTAAAATCTATTTCTCTCAACAAGCCTGCTATCTAGTGGTTCCAGTCCTACCTGACTGGTAGATAGCAGGCAGTACTATAGCAGGGCAAACTCTCCACCCAGTTACCTCTCACACTTGGTATCCCTCAAGGGTCCATAATAGGTCCACTGCTCTTCTCTATTTTTATCAACAACCTCCACACTGCTATCCCTAAAGCCACCTGCATTCAAAACGCAGATGATTCCACTCTCATCTGCTCAGCCACCTCCCCATCCGACTTGCAAATCTTAACCCAAAATACATTTAACACTATCAAGAACTGACTCACCAACCAACACCTACTTCTGAACCCCAATAAAACTAAACTTCTACGCTTCTCTGCCACTAGTAGATCAACCACACTTTCATTCTCTGTCACATCTAACAATGGTACCACTATTTCCCCAGATAATCACACCAAACTGCTAGGGGTTATCATAGACAATCTCAAATTTGACCTACAGGTCAACAAAACCATACAGACCATCAATAAGAAGCTTGGATCATTGTATAGAAACAAGACATTTTTAACCCCACTGGCTAGGACTGCAATTGCCCAATCACACCTACTCTCTACTCTTTTATATGCCTCACCTGTACTCTCAAACCTCAACAAATCCAAACTAGGTAAGCTGTCCCATAGCTACAATCAAATTGCCAGATTTGCCACTGGCTCCCACCTATAGAAATCACTACTGCCAGAACCTTAAACAACTAGAGTGGCTAGAACTGCCCAGCTTAATTCAATTCAATCAACTCTTAATGGTGCACAAAATTTTGTACCACCCTGAGGATACCCCCTCATTTAAAAATATTACTAAGCCATATAGCAACCTAAGATCCGTACAGTCAGCCGATAAACTACTGGTCCAAACCCACAAAGTTAATAACTGCTGGTGAATCCCTGTTTGCCAACTTCATTGGCAAAACCTGGAATTCGTTGTCAAACTATATAACTCTACAATCCTCTAAAAGTCTCTTAAAAAAAACCTTAAACAGTATCTCAAAGTGAATTGGCTATGCCCATGTACCAACCCTGATTAAGTTATAAACTAAAAGCATATTCTGCAATTATCATAACTTGTAACTACATCACCAAGCTTTGCTTCCAGTCTGATTTCTCTTACTTTTAATTGTCTGTCCATGAGAATTGTGAGTCCCTACTAGGGAACACTACTAACCCATTGTATATAATCACTTTATTTTTATAATTGTTTGCTAACTTCTGTGTAATCTATGTAAGTTTGTCTATGTGGAGCATTTCTCCCTGGGCCTCCACTGAAAATGGACATGTATCCAGTCGGACTATACCGGTAAACAAATGTAAAATAAATAAATAAATTAATAAAATGCATTCATAAAATATCTGAAATGTTGGTTTGTCTCCTTTCCATATTAAAAACAAGTCATCCACAAAACAATAATAAAATAAAACATTGTCTTTAAAAGGATTACTATTTGTCTAAATATAATTACATTCCCATATATACATTACAGTATTGGCAAAAGTATTTCCCACTGGCATGCCCATTGCAACCCCATGTACCTGTTTATATAATTGTTGCTGAAATAAGAAAATATCGTTACTTATTACAATTGTTAGAAGTTCACATAGTGTTCCAATGTATTTCTGTTCATACTCAATATGTTCTAACAAAAAGTTTTTTACTGATTGCATGCCAAAATCTATGGGGATCACTGTAAACAACAAATCTACATCTAGTGTTATAAAATGACAGCCATTTAAATCAATATTTTTAGACCACTCATACAACTTACATAAAAAGTCATCAGTATCACATATAATAGTTCCTGTAGATTCAACGTTTACTATTATTTGTGCTTCAAGAAATTTTGAGATCGGCTCAGTTATCCATCCCCTACCTGAAACTATAGGTCTCATTGGTGGGGATGACAGTGAGTTATGCAATTTAGGGACCCCATATATTACTGGCACTTTCGGATGTTCAGCCATAAAATATTCATATAACTTCTTTGAAATCTTGTTGACATTGTATAAAGCTTGTAATTTATGAGTAACATTCTCAACAATCTCATTCTTCTGATGCAAAGAAATAGCTTGATAATCTGAAGCTGCCACCATGCTATGCATTTCATTAATATAGTAATCAGTGTCCATTATTACAATTCCACCTCCCTTATCTGCAGGTTTTATTACAATATTTTCATTTACTAATAATATCTTACATGCAAGCTGCTATTCAGATGTTAAATTATGAAATTTATTGTAGTTTCCCCCATGTGCAAAGAGTGTATGTCTTTTTCAACTACTCATTCAAAAATTTTACACTGTCACTGCTATTTGGTATATACACACTCAATTGTTTGAACTGTATAAGGTTTGGATCGCAACAACCAGAAAATTCAATATCTAAATTCAAGTGTCTGATAAAATATTTAAATTCACTGATAGTTGTTGCTATGTCTGCATAACTTGCAGGGATAAAAGTTAGCCATTTATCTAGTAATTCAGGTTCACTGGAGCTTGGTTCGTATTTAGATAAGTTGTTTGGCTCCAAGTAATGGGGCAATTTCCTTTTCTTCCTTCTCTTATAATGTTTCTGCTTTGTATTCTTTTGGCTTGAAGACTCAAGGCTTCTTTTAATAAAAAAGAGGAAGATAGGGTTTTAATTGGATCCAATGCTCCAATAATGTTTAGATCCACTATAGATTGTTGTCCATCAACTTGTTTTTCTGATCTACAAGAAACAGTTCAGGGGTTGTGATTCTGTCAGTGGTAAGTGGAGTTGCTATGGGTATATTGTCTTGTTGCTGCACATTGTGCGAAGAAGAGTCCCAGAAGTAAAATTGAATTTCAGCAGATGTAGGACTGCAGACTGCTAGTGACATGGTATATGTTTCATTGGCTATTGGCATAGAAGAAGTATTCATTCTATCTGTATCTGTTGTAAACAATGGAACATTTATGGTATTATTAATAGGCATTTACACATCTTAAGATGATGAAGACAGCTGGATTGGTCATTTTATGTGTAGGTTGATGAACAAAGTTTGTCATTGCTTTACGTCTGCTAGTTTTTCAGTTCAATTTCATTGCTGACGTAGCCAATGTATTGTTAGCTTTGTATCTAGCTGCAGAATCATTATCCCAGCAAAATACATGCCTCTTTTTAAAATCATTAAAGTCCCTAAGCAGTTTTCTGTTTGTTTCAATCAAACAGGTCTCATATCAATTTATTCATTGTAAAGTCTTGTGGAAGAGTTATGAGTGCTCATTTTGCTGTATACTGTCAATTAATTCAGTGTATACATTTTCACTTTCTGTGTGAATCTCTGATTCAAATGGTTCAAAAAAAAAACAAACATTCATCAATTTTATATATTTAAATGAGCAGCTGAGATTTACCAGCTGCCATCTTCTTAAGAGGTTGTGATAATTATCTCTAAATGTTGGCATTTTAAGCATCCTAAGACTACTTGGAATGGTTTTATGTTGCAAGTACGTATTAAAACTCAAAGGTTCCCACTGAAGTTTCTTAAGTTGGTAAACAAGATTTTCATCCTTGGCCTTTACATCCTGCAGCTAATCTGACCTGTTGCAGCCTGCTGTTATACTAGCTACCTACTAATTTACTCAGAGTGTGTATAATGCCTGTCTGTAGGTATGGTCCTTTGTGTCCCCATTCAATCTGGCTTTGTCCAGCTTTCTTGCAATGACAGATTCAGAGATATGTATGCGGACCTACCACCATAGGAGTACCTCACATGCAAAAGATGTTGGATGCTGCCAGATTCAAACCATCAGCACTATCACATATGCTATTGTCCCTGGCCCAGTGAGCCACACCAGCCATCAGCCAGAGAGGCTTCCTTCCTCATACTATCAACAAGGTAGAAGAATTGTCTGGTCTGCTGGTATATCATTGTAGACTTACTGTTACAGCAGCTGTATGGAAACAATAATGTGTTTGGGGTGGGGGATGACCAACCTATGCTCTGCTGGCATAGATAGGTGTGCGACTCTCCTGTGACCCCACTGTTTGGCACCTCTCTGGAATACTGTTGTGGAGTTTCCAACCGTGTGGCCTAGCGGCTTTAATAGAGCATATAACTAGTGAACATGGTACATGTTGTCCCAAGTGGCTGTTAAATTTGTACAAGTAGCCCAGTAGCCCACTAGAGTTCTCTGCAAGTAGCCCGGTAGCACACCATATATAGCCCACTATATACATATGCTACCATATTGTAGTACCCCTTAGAAGTGGTGTACAGGAGAGTGACTTACCTTGTGAATGCAGCAGTTGACAGACCTGTAGTTTGGGGTTGCCTCTGTCTGATGCATGTAGTCCACAGCTAATACATGGTGAGGTACAGGTTGTGTGGGCTGGTTGGCATCATTTTACTAATATGTATGCAAGTCTGAGTAAGTTGTCTGTCCCTAGGTCCCTAGTTTGTCAGTGCATGTGCTATGTGTTGTCTCTTGGCCAAGGCCATAGCATACTGGGCATGCCTATTTCTGCCTACAGGAACAACCTCATGGGGTTCCTCCTCTGAGTCCCCCTGTGGGTGTGGCTGTGGTGACATAGGCACTGGTGGGGGGATGTATCCTTTCCCTTTGCTGATTCTGCTGCAGCTGTTTCCACAGGATCATATTGTGTAGAGTGGCACATACTGTGAACATATGTGCTCATGTGGCTGGAGAGTATTGCAAGACTCCACCAGATATATCGAAGCACTGGAAGTGTAACTTCAGCAGCCCAAACACATCCTTTATGATGCTCCTGGTTTGTGTGTGTGCCTCATTATGGCATTCTTTGGTGGGTGGGTATGCATTTCTGATGGGTGTCATCATCCGTGGTTCCAGTATGTAGCCAGCATCCCCAAATAAATGGTCTTGTGGGACGTCTCCCCCTAGCAAACATCTGGTACAGCTGTTATGTGTGTCAGATATGGGAGTCATGATAACTGCCAGGGCTGCCTGTACACACATTCATGATAATGCCCTGGGCATTGCACATGACCTGTCAGTTGATGGAGCGGTACCCCTTGTGGTTGATGTGATTCTACCCTCTTTACCGGGTGGTACCTTGATGTGTACATAAGTGTAATCTATGGCACCCAGTACATCAGGGTAGTGTGCTACATGGTGGAAGTGTTGCATACTGCTGGCCCTCTCCTCAAGGGTGTGGGGAAAATAAATGTGCTCACTGGCATGTAATAGCATGGCATCCAGGAATTGGTAGAGTACCCTGGAAGCAGATGCCTATGAGACCCCTATCATGTCCTCAGTTGGTCTTTGGAAAGTACCTGTAGTTAGTATCCTAAGGGCTACACATACCTTTGTTTCCACTGGGATGGATTCCCCTTTTTTGGCTCTGGGTCTGAGTTGAGGTCTGCAGAGCACACTGATTTATTGTAGTATGTCCCTGTCCACCCTGTAGTGCTCTACAATCTCTAGCACATGTAGCTCCTGGTAGGTTACCCTGGCCTGAACACTCTTCTCCTTCTCAGTCTAAGCCTATGGTCAGCATCAGCAGCTGCATTGACCTCAGCATCTAGCACATACATATGCAGCAGACCTGCAACAGCCCCTAGCATTCTCCAGGTAAAAATTCCCAAGTTTGTACTCCAATTTTACAGAGTGGGGGGAAATCAGATCATAGGGTGTATGCATACTTTATGGTGTTCTGCTATAGGTGTAGCTTGTGTGATTGGCTAGCTATGATACATTCCACCTGCCAAGTACATAATTAAGGGGTTTAATGGCCCTAGTTGAAGTGAAACAGGGCTCATCAATAAATAATATATCATTGGCTTTTTCAGACAATTTTTTTTTTGACAGCCTTTCTTGCCGAGCACTGTGGTGTGGCACGCAAACCTGCACCGCACATATAAACAAGGCTTACCAGCGAGCAGACATGCCCCCATGGAAGATCACACTCAGCATGGTTGCTTATCACTCAGACATACTCAGATACTCTCAAACCCACTGAAACACGTGCCCTTAAGGTAAACAAAGCTTGGCAGCTACTGGATACACCCCCTGCTGAGCCATGCATATAGATACCGCTGAGCTCCAATGAGCTTAAAAGTTTGAAGATACACCCCCTTTTTGATATTACCTACATCTTCTGTGGACACCAACATCATTCTGTCCCAACACAGCTGGGATTTGCAGACACAGATACCCATTTGTGCTATTCAGTAACCCCAGCTCATTTACATACAGATCCGTGCACAGTACCTGGTAACTAGGCAGTTTCAGGCCCAGCATCGTTAGCAACCACAGGAGTCCTACACTGTACATACTCCACACAGGGTCCTGTATTGCACTGCTGTTACATACTCACAAATCCTGTTTTTTACAATATTTTTATATTTTGTTTCCACAACGGCATGTTTGTTGACTTTGACGCTCCCCGCAAACATACCTAGGGTACTTAAAAAAATAAATTATTTTACATTATTTTCCATATGTTTTTGGATTCACAGTGGTTATTTCTGTACATATGTGTGCCCTTTATACTATTTCTGCCACTCTAACTACACTTTTACAGCCCCTAGTGTCATTTTTACATCCTGTACATGGATTTTTTCCTTGCACATCACAGACATCAACATGGGGTCTGCACAACTGCCTCTCTGCTTGCTGGATCACTCTACCTGCCTCATTTGTATGCATTTCACCTGCTTATGAACTGATTTGCATGACATGGACACTTCTGCTCATGCACACCTCTCAGCTCCCTTTACTGGATCTCACATCTGCTTACATCCATGTAAGCACCGTGGCACTAAGCCTACACAGCAAATAAGTCCATGTAAGCTTTATTAAATTCACCCCTACATCTTTATACTCAGTGTTATGGAAATGTACTTGTTCATTCTGTTATCATAATGATGCTCTGTTAAAAATAGTACCAAGTTTAGTGTCTTTTACCTGCTTGGCCAGTACTAAACGGTCTGCTTTTTTGACTGTTTTAACTAAAATCAAAAATAGCCTGCACTGCACCTTATTTTTATCCCTCCTCTTCCATCTCTAATTAAAGAGCTACACCCTACTCTTGATGGCAGCCTGCACTTTATTAATTGCTTTTTCCAGCTACTGCTTCAGCTACTGCTTTTGTGACTCTCCCTCTTTGCATGCATAGGCACTGCTATGTTGGTTTACTTCTTCCCTTTTCCATGCCCTGAAGTTTTCACTGATAGGTAATGAATAAAAAATGCTACTCTGCTACTCTGAGAATTAAAAGTGGTCTTCTTTAAAATAGTTATTTTCTCATTTTTCTAAACTTTCTTTTTCCTGTTTACCAATCTCACAGCTTGGTAGTTTGCATACTCAGAACACACTTAAATATTTTGTTTCTTTCACCTCAGTACTTCAGTGCAATTATATTGCCTGTTCCTCTACAGCTTTCAGGCGTATAGGTATTTTTTTCACGCACAGCAACTCTACTACCTTCTCAGCCTGCTCTATTTGCCCTTGCAATGCACGGGCTTTATCCACTCTCCAACCCTATTCCCACTCACCCTACTTCATCTAAACTTGTACAATCCTATCCTCATCCACAATGACAGTACAACAAATCAAATTCACTGAGACATCAAACAGACCTAACTCCTCTACTTACAAACTATTATCACATGTCTGCTTAACTCACTTCTCCCAATCTACTCCAAGATAACTTTGTCTTCCCCTTACTTAGTTATAATATGCTACTCCTCCAAGCTACTCTCACGACTATACTAAGAATACTCACAATTGTCACATCCTACCACACTCCCCCATCACTCTATTTTCCTCAACCCTATAGTTCTAGTCGGTAAACACCCACCAAATAAAAAGATGCACACAGTCTTGACCTATTAGTAACACAAGACCTCTTTGATTACAACTACATCAATGAGAACAATCATCAATATCATACCTTAGAGATAAATATAAAAAAATGTTACATCTTCTCTAACAACACTTCCCCTCTCCCACTTTGTGGAGACATTCACCCAAACCCTTGAACCATCCTTTCATATCGACCAAACACCATCTAACCCATTAGCTCTCACCATTACCAACATACAAACCACTAATGGTAACCACAACCTACTATTAATGCACATAAATCTCAGAAGTGTCTATAAGAAAATTTCAGATCTCCATGTATGTATTGCAGCACACAACCCAGACATTCTAATCATCACTGAAACTTAGCTAAAACCAAACACTAACCATGAATAAATTCTTCCCCAAGGAAACAATATAATAGAAACATGATAGAGTACACAAAAAGGTGGAGGGGTTAGAATACTTTTTAAAAGCATTTTAAAGGTTATCCAATATCCACTGAGTCAATCAGTCTATCCCAACACAGAAATATCTATTACCCTTCTACACCTGCACAAGCACAAAACTATTTGCATTGCTGCCATAAGGTATGTTATCCCAGGTAACAGCATTCCCATTCTCAAATATATTCTTTCATGGTTTTCCACTAATGTAAATAACTATTTTATATGGGAATGTGAATATAGACTATTTACTTGTAATCACTGACTCCCCTACCCTCTCTGTTAACCTATTCAGTTTTACTCAAGTATCACCTCACCCACAAGAACCAACAAACACAGCAATGGGCACTCACTACTAGACTGGATCCTTAACCTCTCACCCTCAAACATAAACACCTGTTTGTGACCATCTCCCTACATTTATCACAAAACAAATTAATCACACCACCAACCATACAGTATTAAAACAAGTATGTAGCCTCTCATCTTTTAATAAAGACACCTTTATAAACTACCTCTCCCAATACAACTGGAATGCTCTAAAATATGCTGTTAACCATTTCAATTACACATTCCTTAACATACTAAAAGAGGTATCTCTAATAAGATCAAAAAGAGCCAAAAGCAACCCTGCTCCATGACTCAATAAAGAAACTAAACAGCTCATGCCAAAGAAGTGGCACATTTTTAGGTAATTTAGACATTGATGTAAACAGCTGATCAAAATAGACAAAATTGCATTCCTTCACTCATTCAAGGCAAACCACCATAATCCCAAGCAATTCTGGGCAACCATAAACACTCTACTCTACTCTGTTTAAATCACCATCCCACCTCCTACCACAAACAATGATACTGACCCCATAGTCACCCAATTAACACACATTTCATTCAATCGGTTCTCTGTCTCTACTAGACTCTAATTCACACTGCCATCTCTCTATCCACACCAACAATACTCACAATACCCATCTTTTTTTTTTCTTTTCAACAAGTACCTACCATAGCAAATCAAAAATTAATCTTCAAAAACTGAAAATTCCTCCACCAGCTGTTGACAAACTCCCGCCTGAATACTTTGTTAGCTGCCAATGTCCTGGTATACCCCATCTCAATACTCATAAATAGATCTATCACAGAAAACTATGTGCCCACTATTTGGAAAACATATTATCACCATCACAAAGGTGGAGCAGCTACAAACCTCTCCAGCTACTCCCCCATTGCAATACTCTTCCCTCTTTCCAAAAAAGATGCATACATTCCTAACTCCTAACCCAGCTCATAAAAACAGACTACTCTCCCCCACCCAGCATGGCTTTTGACCATTACACAGCATATCAACCCCTCTGCTTAGTTTCCCAGAAACTATAAATGCCAACTGAAACAATGGTAACCTAATATCCTTCCTGTTCCTGGATCTATCAAAGGCATTTGACACAGTATCCCACCAACTTCTAATCAGGCGACTATATTCCCTATTGCTATCTCATCAGCTCTTACTTGGTTCTGTAGCTATCGATCCAACAAACAGGACATAAAATGGAATCAGGACCTATATTCCCTATTGCTATCTCATCAGCTCTTACTTGGTTCTGTAGCTATTGATCCAACAAACAGGACATAAAATGGAATCTGGACCTATCCCCCTTCCTCCCTCCCTGTTCCATTGGTGTACCATAAGGGTCAATTCTAGGCCGAGTACTTTTCAGTATTTTCACAAACAACCTGACTAACTTTATCATATTTCTAGACTGTCAGCAACCCCCAACTCCCCAGCTCTCCTATCTTATCCTGTTAATAAAGTAAACAACTCATATCTATGCTTATAACTATATACCGATTTTCATCATTGCTATGTAAATGAAATTTGTATATTGCTGTATATGTAAATGCAACCTGTTGTTATTGTATGACACTCCTACAAAAATCAAACTGTATTAACCTCTGTCTTGAATGTATTACCCATTGTACAAGTCTAAAATTCAATTTCTACTGTTACAAAACTGAAATTATTTTTTCTCTGTAATTTTTTGTAATTTTTGTAACTTAAATGGAACTTTTCTTCTTTGGGTTCAGCTGAAAATGGGCCTGAGTGCCCACTAAGACCATCGTGGGAAATAAAAGGAAATAAATAAAACACTTAGCCATCACTATTTATAGACCTCCATGACAGCTGGCACTGTTCTTACCAGTGCAGAGTCTTAATTAATGGAATGCTGTTACTTCTCACAGTGTGACTTTTTTCTGCATTGCTTCTGCACCCCTTTTTCTGCTGGATTTACCCACCACTGTAGATCTGTGGATAATGAAGAATGGTACACAGCTCATGTTCCATGGTTAACATCCAGCTAATGGATATTTTGATGATCAGGTTTGATACTGTCTTTGGTAATGAACATGTGTGTGATTGGGGAAAGTTGTAATGCACATTTTATTGTGCTTCTCAAGCTATCTGTGTGTGTGTGTGTGTGTGTGTGTGTGTGTGTGTGTGTGTGTGTGTGTGTGTGTGTGTGTGTGTGTCTACATGCAGGTGTATGTTTAGTGCCATTCTCCCAACAGAGAGCATATGCATGGGTAGGGCATCCATATGCACAGGGTCTGTCTTACTTGTATTTTTTTTTCTTTTTGTGATTCTGACACAGTGTGTTCCCATGGTTGGCACATACCCAAGGGTAGGTTTTGCCCTGCTCCTGATGCTTTGCTATGCATGGCTATGACATACAAATCTACAGGTCTGCTTCTGCCTCAGATATAGATAGATAGATAGATAGATAGATAGATAGATAGATAGATAGATAGATAGATAGAGTCCACTACACGTGCATGGTTAACATATGTTGATTTGCAGTTTTGGTATTGCTCCATTTTCTATACATGTGCACATTTATGATGCATATCATGATAGTCTGTCTACACATTTTCTGTCCTTGTCCTTTGTTCATAGGTTCATAGATTAGTACTAGGCTAACTGCCCTTGTGGACCATTTTAAGCCTAGCTAATTACCCCATGTAAGAATCAAACCCTGCACCTTGTGTCTATGAAGTAAGCACCTTAACCATTATACCAACTGTAATGCAAAGCTTTGACTATATCTGGAACACTATTTATACAATTTGTGTTGTCTTGCTTCTCTGTAGGAGTGAAACAACTTTGCTGTATCAGGCTCTGGATCTATGCTGTACTTCCTTATTAACTGTGCACTTACTGTGTTCTGGTATACTATACCTGTTTACAAGAGTAGGTGTATAACCACAGGTTAGTCTATGTAGCACATCTGGCTATGAACTGGAGCAGCAAGGTCTTCTCTGGTTCACTGCAGTGTTGTGTACTTGTTCATGACACAATTCACTGTCCAGTTCTTTGGATGTCGATCATTTTCACTTAGACATGGTTCTGAGTTCTTCCACAATTTGCATGCTTTGACAACTGTGTTTCCTACTTTTACTATGCAGTTCGCATTGCTGCTTTATGTGGAGGTCTAGGTTTCATATAACATTACAGCTTCTTGCTGTGCTCTTTCATTGTTTTTTTTCAGACCTATGCTATATGAAGTTGAGATTTTCACAGCATTTTTATCTTATTATCTGTATCAGGTGTCTCAGTTGTTCAGTATGTACATGATACTATAATTTACATTGCATTTCTGCATTTTTCTTTGATTATTTGCCCTAGATACTGTTGGAGTATTGAACTAATTGCAAATATGTAATGTCATGTAATGCTCTCTTCAGTCCCCTGCAGATGGCCTCCCCCTTCTATTTGTTACTATCTTCAGTCCTCTGCAGATGGCCTCCCCACTCTTTGTTGCATTTGCAACAGTATAAAATGGTTGCATGTTTCTTACCAAACAACATTATTTTTACCACATTGGTCTCAGGCCATCAGAAAATGTATGCAGTGAGCTGGTGCTGGTGTTTGCATCCTCTATTTTTTTTGCTATGCTGTCTCTAGCCTGCCTTGTGCCATATCTGTATTTTGGAGTGCAGATTATATTCAGAGTAGCACTGCCTCCTCAACCTAGCCTACGCTATTTCCATATGAGTTTATGAGTGCACTCTAAGCTTTGTAAGTTTTACTGTGACATCATTTATATTTATTCAACAATGCAGTTTTTAATACATCCCTTATTTCTAATGGAGCCTGCTTATGTCTTTTTAAAATATTTATTCAGAATGCACTACTTTGCATGACTAAGTAACAGGTCATTCTTTCTGAAACCACAATAGGTTTAATGTTGCTGTGCTGTGTTTTCATTTTTCTGATAATTTTTTGGAAGCATTACATTATATGAAGTCGATACTGTTCTTCTGTGTAGTCCATTTTAACACCCTTGGAGGCATTACGCTCAACTCTTTGTATAAATTTTAAATATGATGGGCGATGTTTCTAAATATAATAAATACATTTATAAATAAACAATAATATGGAAAATATTACTTACCAGTGAGTAAGGACTTAGAAGTCTACACTTGGGTCACATGGGAGGAAACTTCTCCCTCCCTATTTATTTAATGCCAGGTGACTGCACTCATTCCTATGGGGAAAGAAAATAGTTTGACTGAGAGCAGCTGTTGCATTCATGCACATTGATCCAAGAATGCTATAATGATATCTTTTTAAGAAAATAATAGACAACAAATGATGCATCACAATGTTATTTTATTTTTTTTCCAATTACAATGCCAAAGATACAAAATTGCTTGGCTCTACTAAATAGGTTAATCCTCATACAAGCCAGAGAGTAAGGCCTTCGTCCCACATAAGAGGTGTACCTAAGATGTATGCCATGTGTATGGAATTTTGCAGAAGAATTTATCATTTCACATGACAGTATAAACTAAGAAAAACAACGGGGAAGAATCTTTGTGGCGATGTTACCATCTTGCAGATCTTTTATTGATACCAGAGGTACAGCTCTACAACTAGTAAACAAAATATACAGGGAGTCTGTCATGAACAAATATAATTAAAAAGCTAAGAAAAAGTCTAGCTATAAAGAAGTACAGAAACAAGACACGCAAGTTGCTTAGAAATGCTAACGTTTTATAGTTTTTGGATAATAACATGTATATCAGCCATGTTTTCTGATAGAACCATTTAATTTAAGGTTACAACTTTAAAAACTAAAATTTAGTTCTTGATTTAAAGAATAAAGTTTGAAATGTTAGTTAAAGGAAGAAGTGGAACACTAATTCAGTTGAAAGGTAGAACAGGAATTCAGTTATTGTTCATTTTTGTTTTCATTCATCAGTGGATGTATAATTTCTATTGTTGTATATAATGGCCTCAGTAAATATAAAAGTGGTACCCCTTTTATCCCCTTTTATTTACCTGCCTCCCCTAACTTTGCAAGAAAAAAACATTATTTTTGATAATAAATACAAATGACATCCTCATAAATATATATGTATATATATATATATATATATATATATATATATATATATATATATATATATATATATATATATATATATATGTATATGGTTTCCTATTACCTGATCGAACATCTAGGTTAGCAAATACCTAAATGTTGATCTGGTAATAGCAAAAGAAAAAAACTGCGAAAGCCTGATTTAATGCAGGGAAAGCATTCCCTTGGCCGTTATGCGGATTTTGCCCCTTTCCCCACTGTAGAGTGATCTCAGAGTTGGTATATTTAGTTGGGGGGTGGGGGGAATTCATTCCCTACATTAAATCAGCCGTTTGCTGTTCTAGGTATTCGCTAACCTATACGTTCAATCGGGTAATATAGACACTCTATACACACATATAAATATATATATATATATATATATATATATATATATATATATATATATATATTAAAAAAGAAGGCTTAACGTTTTTAAAATTTTCATCCACTGGCACAAAAATGATCATTTAACAGCATTTCATAATTCTTTCACCTAACATTTTTAAATTTTTATACATTATACTGCTGCATAGTGCGACAATCATACAGAACTATCTCTGGCCATAGATACTTCATCACTCCATAAACACTAATTATAACATAAAACAGATAGTACTTGCATTTAATGAATGTAAACTTCTCACGCATTTCAAATAGTGAGAAACGGGCTTATTTTCTATTACTCCACCAGTTCTTTATACTGGCTATAGATGGTCAATTATAAAAGAATATATTACATTTTTAGATATATTAAGGTGCATTTATAAAAGCATTATACACAGAACACACAATGCACAAATGCATACAGGATAAACATACAACAACAGAAATACTTCACAGAATAAAAGTAATTGTGTCTAGTCTTAGCCATCATAAAAAAGTGTTCCCTCGGGGAGCTCTTGACGTCTTAGATCATAGAAGATTTCCTCACCCACAGAAGAAGGAGGTCTAAGAGACATGGCAGCTGCTAAGAAAAACAGGATTGACTGTTTTCAGTCCAGGAATATCCAGTATCCCTACAAAAAAAGAGTTTATGGGCCTGACAAGACTTCAATGGATGAAGAACCCCTTCATATAAGGGGACCATAGATTATACAAGACAAAATACAATAATGATTTTAAGGTTATATGACAACAAACTGGCACTAAAAGCAGGACTTACAGAACTAGAGTAATATAAAAAATCTTGATGTACCTGCAAGTAACTCTTCATCTACTCATGTCAGTGTTAAGAATTCCTAAATGTATGTGAGGCAGTCAAGCCAGGATGAAATCAGGAAATACACAATGTGGAAAGTCATGAGGAAGGAGAAATGGGGTTGCTGTGGCCAATATTCCTTAAATGGAATCATGAGGATGGATGACAGATGATATCTGGCTCCTGAATGCCAATTAGTAATGCAAGAGCCAAAGAACACTTTTCATCTTACCAACAAACTCAAGTTTAGCACTATTATAATTGAGGGTAGACTGTAAAATAAGACGGTTAGAGTTCTTTAAGGTGGCATGCATAGCCATAGCCACTGACTTGAAGGTGTCATGTGTTTGTTTACTATCCAAGTAGAGATTCATTCAAAATCACCATCAATACAATCTGCAGTAGATATGATTTCCTGCGGGTAGGCGGGCTGAAGTTGTGTATCGTCAACATAAGACTGTCACTGAAGATTCCACCTAATGAGCTAATCTAATGGAAGCACTTATACAGAGAACATCAGATGTGGCCAGGATAGAACAAAGACTAAAACTAGACAAACTGACTAAATGAAAATTTGATGGTGGACACATTCTATTATATGTCCAGAGAGTTAAGAAGTAAACAAATCCTGAACTGTAGCTATGGTACTGCAGACGATTTGCCAGTCTTCACAAAGAATATTATAATCCACTATGTTAAATACAAAAGTAAAGTCAAGAATGACTAAAACAAAATAGCAACTCTGATCCTTACCCCATCAGGAAGTCATACAGAAACCAAGTAAAGATCAACTATATCGAAAGCAGAAACCAGACTAGAGTACATCTTAAATATAGTAATCCAATAAGACTGAATAAAGCACTGAAAAAGCAACCTTCTCAGTAATCATATTAATAAATGGAATGTTTAACATTAAGCAGTATGTATCATGATCATCAAGTTATAAAGTAAATGTATAATTTTATAGGTTTTATACTCAAGCTTAGACAATGGTCAAACTGCACATCAACACACTGATTGGATAATGAATGTTCTCCAGCAGGGTATTAATGTATAAGTAATGCCCACTGACAAACGACTCTGCCGCTTCACAGCAGCATATCAAGTTGCTGTGGAGCTCAGACTGCAAAAAATAGATAAATAACAGTCGCCATTATTATTTTGCGCTCGTTAAGCAGTAATTCTACTGTTTAGTGAGAGTAGAATGTAAAAAAAGAAGGGAGATAGAGACTGTGTGTGTGTGTGTGTGTGTGTGTGTGTGTGTGTGTGTGTGTGTGTGTGTGTGTGTGTGTGTGTGTGTGTGAGACATCAAGAGATTTGGAAAGTGAGAGTGATCTTGTATGTGTGAATGCATGTATGAAAGCAGAGGAGACTGTGTGTGTAAGAGATCGAAAGAGATAGTGAGAGTGATGTTGTGTGACTGAATGCCTGTATGAAAGCAGAGGAGACTGTGTGTGTAAGAGATCGAAAGAGATAGTGAGAGTGATGTTGTGTGACTGAATGCCTGTATGAAAGCAGAGGAGACTGTGTGTGTAAGAGATCGAAAGAGATAGTGAGAGTGATGTTGTGTGACTGAATGCCTGTATGAAAGCAGAGGAGACTGTGTGTGTAAGAGATCAAAAGAGATAGTGAGAGTGATGTTGTGTGACTGAATGCCTGTATGAAAGCAATGGAGACTGTGTGTGTGAGAGACTGAGAAAGAGTGAGACCTATCTTCTGTGGGTGAATGTGTGGATATAAGCAGAGGACTGTGTGTGTGTAAATGTATGTGTGTGTAAAAGAAGAGCCTGTACGTGTGTATGAGAGAGAGAGAGAATGGGGTCTATGTAAAATTGTTGTGTTTTACTTATTTATTTTTAAGCACTATATTATTTACTTTATGCATTTTTGATCTAAAATGCTTCCTCTAACATCATTAGCATATACTACAGCAAGTTTAAAACATTAGGCAGAGGAACTATTATACATTAAAATATGTAAAAAAATATGTAAAAAAATAATTTAGTACTTAAAATCATAAAGAAGCAAGTAAAACACAACTATTTTACAGAGAGCCCATTCTCTAAGCACAATAATGCCATCCAGGGTGTGTGTTAATAAATAATTAATGCCCTTCCAAGGGTTCTAGAGGCCAGGTATTAATTACACATTAGCACACACTATCAGGCATTATTGCTTTTTAGAACCTCCTAGACTAGAAGAAGCTTGATTGCCATAACCACATTGTGAAGACTGGTAGAGAAGGGTGAAGGCTGCCAGCCTAGCCAGACAGAATTTTACACATAATTCTATCATTTGTAAATATGAATGTGAATCACAGGCTTGTTGTCTTAAATGAAAAAAAATGTTGTTACAAAAATGTGGCAGCAGTACTCTCCACTTTGACTTGATCTAAAGTTGGCTCCAGTCTGGCTAGATGAAGGCTTCCAGCCTATTGTTTTAAGGCTAAATTTAATGACCAAA
This sequence comes from Protopterus annectens, assembly GCF_019279795.1. Classification (NCBI taxonomy): domain Eukaryota; kingdom Metazoa; phylum Chordata; order Ceratodontiformes; family Protopteridae; genus Protopterus; species Protopterus annectens. The sequence goes on along the minus strand of NC_056737.1, from coordinate 1,748,254,760 downwards.
TTTTACATGTGGAATGTTCTTTATTGCTCTAAGTGTAAAACAATGTAAATGCAGTTTCTGTCAGCCTGGGAACACCAGAAAAGTGTGAAATGATGTAATGTTTTATAAGAACTGCAGTTTCAATTTAAACAGAGAGAACCAGAAGGTATTAAACAGTTTTGATTTGACTATCCAACTCACAGCACTCTGCCTTGCTCTATAAATAAGTTATTTTAGAAGTGTGTTTTCTTTTAGGAATAACTGGAAATTAGAAAGATTAGACTAAGTGATTTTCTGTGATGTCAGAACTGCACTACTGATTTATTTTAAGTATTTCTGTGTGATCTCTGACCTTTTGACTAGCACTGTATAGTAGAATGTAGTGTCTTTTGGTTTTAATTATTTATTATTATTAAATATTTTAAAACCTTTCAACTGTGGCTGGTTTGTGTAAAGATAGCTTAAGCTCTAGAGTACATTGTATATTTGGGTTCATATTAAAACTCGAACGCTGAAAACAGCGAACGGTGTTTCATCGACACACAATGCTGAAAATGTCAAAACCACAGAACAGCGATTTCTTTCCTAGGGAAAGAAATCGCTGTTCCAACCTCCCAAGAAAAAAAAAACATTAAACACTTCCAAACGCATACACACATACCCTAACCCTAATGATACCCCCCAAAAAACAGTAAACAACTAAATACACATATGCTCGTAACCCAATCATACATCTAACGAAAAAAAACAGTAAACATTTTAAAACATATGCACTTACCTTAACCCACACCCTAACCCTCAGGTCAGTAACTGTTGCACAATCATGCCCAGGAGCTATACCATGCAAGGGACCACACTACACTTCAGAACAGGCAAAGCAATGAAGCAGTCAAGCACCTGCTTTCCCAGGGAAAGAATTCACTGAACAGCCACGTTGCTGTTTTGCCTGTTCACCCTACATGTGTCGACAAAAATGCATTTGACAAAATGCATTTTCGTTGTTTTAATAGGAACCCACATATTTATAGAATTTACTGTCCAGGTCACTCCAAATAAGCTTTGACTGTTTAGTCACATCTACCAATTGGATAATAATATTGCACAGTAATAATTGGACAACCTTTTAAGGGCCTTTGAGTAGCTAAGTATTAGCTGTTTGGTGGCAAGTGGTACTACCGTATAGTTTGGGTAAAAGAGGCACACCTGGAGAACCTGTGCCAGCCTTCCCCAGAAGTGTCTGTGTGGTCGTATAAACTCTTATCTAAAAGTGTATGTGTGTCAGCTACTTGGGCAGGGATACAAAGCACTGGTTGGACAGAGAGGATGCTGGAGATTTTAGCTTGCCCAGCTAGGCTGAGATCTGGACCCTATAGCTGTGCCAGTGGGGATTCTTATTGGGAACTTGGGGAGCAAGGGAGCGACCAGCCCCCGGACTAACTGTGATCTCTGTGTGCTCTTAAGGGAAATTGCACTTTACTATTGTATTTGTTATCCTTTCCTGATATATGAGATGCCCTCTCTGGTGTTAGCAGTGAGGATTGAGGCTCCTTGATTGCTGGGCCAGGGCACAGGCGTCACACACATATTAATATTTTCTAATATATAAACATAATATGACGTCCCCCACCCACCTTAGAAATGCTTGCTAACCATGGACATGGCCCCAACTATAAACATACACCTTGCTTTAAAAATTCTTCTCATAACACTGCCATCACAGAAAGCAGACTCAGACATGCAAACACACACTACCAAGACTATGTCTACCCCATAAAAAAAAGAAAATTTCTA